>NC_133666.1:356886100-356960491 GCF_037893015.1 Macrotis lagotis
AAGCCATGCAGCATTATTAAGTATCTGAGGGCCAGGTTTGAATTCAGATCTTCCTGATCTGCGTCATCTAGCTGGCCCTCCAATAAATTTATATTCTATTTTTCCACAATCCTTAATTGATGCAATTTTTATTGCATTTGCAAATATCTTTGTGACTGAAAACAATCATTTATCATTCTGAATTTTTTTGCATTTGGCTATGAGAATTTTATTTCATAGTATTTCAATACTATGTTTGTCAAGGTGGTATGTATGTATATATGTATACATATATATATATGTGCACATATATATATATGTATATATATATATATATTTGACATTATTTTATCTATGTCAGGATGTTTATTGACAAGAATATACTTTTTTTTAGAAAGGTTTTTTAGGGGTTTTTTTGTAAGGCAATGGGGCTAAGTGGCTTTCCCAAGGTCACACGACTAGGTAATTATTTAGTTTCTGAGGCGGAATTTGAACTCAGGTACTCCTGACTCCAGGGCTGGTGTTCTATCCACTGCACCATCTAGCCACCCCAAGAATATAGTTTTAATTATATCTATATTTGCTTTTGGATTGCAGCATCTTCCTTTTTTCTTTATTTGGGGCATAATAATTCGATTCTAGTCCCTTATTTTTATTCTTTATGTATTCCTGTGTTTCCAAGTGTGTTCTTTGTAAACAACATATTATTCTGGTTTCTAATCCATTCTGCTTCCATATTATGGGTGAATTCCTTCCATTCCCATATACGGTCATCATTACTGTGTATTTCCTTCCATTCTATTTTTTTCTTTATTTTACTCTTTCTTTATTCTGTACCCCTTCTAAAGTCTAATTTACTTCTTACCACTGCTTCCTTTTATGTACACCCATTATATAACCTCCTTTCTATTATTTTCCATGTCTTTTTCTTTTGGGTAGGATAGATTTCTGTACCCACTTGAATGTATTTGTATTTATTTGTTTATGTTTTGTCTGTATATTTCCTCTTTAAAACAATTTAGATGAGAGTAATATTCAAGTATAGTCTATTGCCTCCCACTTTTCCTTGCATGCTTCTTTTATGTGACATAATTCTCTCCAATCTGCTTCATCTTCCTTACTCCTTCTTCCAGATTATCTCTTTTTTCTCATCCTTTTAAAAAATTTTTTATATTGACTAATTCCTGTGACTTTTACATGAACTTTTAAATTATCATAATAATTTAAAATTTCTTTGAAGATACATTTATCATATTCTTATATATCCAAACATTTTATCTTTGTTTAGTTTTTTATGATTTCTTATTTATGTCTACCTTTTATTCATCTTGATTCTATTTGAAAGTCAAATTTTCTATTCAGCACTGTTATTTTTTTAAAATCAGGAATACTTGAAAATTCTCTATTTTATTAAATATCCATTTTTCCCTTGAGGAATTATCTTCAGGTTTTTCTGGGAAGATTTCATTGGGAGAGCATGGCAAAGTGCTTACTCCGTCATTTAACTCTTGTGAGAGAGATGGGGAGGGGGAAGGGAAGAGGGAGAGAGAGAGAGAGAGAGAGAGAGAGAGAGAGAGAGAGAGAGAGAGAAAGAGAGAGAAAGAGAGAGAGAAATAGAATTTCATATAAGCAATAGTTAGTCCAAAAGATCTTCCAAGCCACATATAATTGAAATGTGGAGGAATTTTCCTTGAACACCATTTTATTAGCTCCAATAGACCTGTTTGTGTCAGATGCTCCCCTGATGCTCAGTTAGAGAAGCTGGAAAGTGTTATTCAATTATAACTGGAAAAGTAAACACTCAACCAAGTTTTTGATTTCAGTCATATGTTATTTAGGAAAAATATTCCTTTTTTTTTAGTTTTTGTAAGGTAAATGGGGTTAAGTGGCTTGCCCAAGGCCACACAGCTAGGTAATTATTACGTGTTTGAGACAAGATTTGAACCCAGGTACTCCTGACTCCAGGGCCGGTGCTTTATGCACTGCACCACCTAGCCACCCCAGGAAAAAACATTCTTTATCATAAAATGCCATCAATATAAGTTTTTATGTTAAGAGTTTTAGAACTATTTTAATTTCTTTTTTTGGTAATTTTAAAATTGATTTTAAACTTCAAAAGAAAATAATAAAAGAAAAAATTCAACATAAAAAAGAAATTTATAATTCAAGTAATACTATATAATAAGGCTTATTTTAAGACTCCCCAGTTTTTCTTGCTTCCTTTTCAGTTTTCTTTTGTTCTTTGCTGGACAAAGGATTTACTTTGTTTTATTTTTTTTTCCTCTCTCCTCCCCTTCTTCCCTTAAGATGGATAAAATTAAATGTGGATATACATATGTATATATATATATATATATGTATATTAAACCATATACATCTAAAAATATATCTTTATTCACATATGTACTCATATGTATGAAATCATGATATGCATATTTCCACTTGTTATCTCTCCAAAGGTGGCTTACAATCTCTTTTATTGGTAAGAGTCTTTCTAAATTTTAAAAAATCAATCAGCTCATTATTTCCTACATCACAGTAATATTCCAACATAATCACATCCTTTTAGAAAGATTGTCCATGAGAGTTTCTTCCTAATTTTGTGAATTACTTTTATTCTTGTTCACATTACTTTTCTTTATAAACTAAAATTTAAATTTAAAATAATAAAAATTATCCGTTTTACACTTCAGCAATATTCTCATCTACTAATGTAGTTTATAGTCTGTTACTGATGATTTTCTTTCCTTTTCATCTTTTCCCCCACCTGAGATTCATTGAAATCACTGAAATTTTATTCTTTCAAATGAACTTTGTTATTTTGGTTTCTAAGTAAGTTTTTTTAAATTAATTTAATTGGAATGGAATTAATAAATAGAACAGGTAAAATTTAGATTTTCATTATATTGGTTTTAGCTTCTCCTAAATAATAAATATTACGCCAATTATTTAAAATCTGACTTATTTGAATAAAATTGTTTTATATGTTTATGTTCATATAGTTCCTGTATTTTTTTGGAAATGTTTCAAAATAATATTAAGTGACACCTAGCATAGAATTACTATCATTACTATCTTTCTCTTTTAATCAAATGTATTTTAACTTTAAGATTGTTTGAGATCATGATTACTATCCCTAATTTTTATTTAATAAATTGTACTCTAGTCCTTTTTTATCTTTGTATTTATATCACCGATTTATACTGAAAGCAATATATTGTTGATTTTATATTTTTAATCTGCTATCTATTAACATTTTATGGTTAAATACATCCCATTCACATTTTAAATTACAGTTACTTGTTATGTATTTTTCTCTTTCTCATTTTTCTTCACTATCCTTCTTACCATATTTATCCTATCCCTTCTCACTTTCATTACTTTTCTCCTACCTGATTCTTTGCCCTCCTGTTCTTTAACATACCTATCTTTCGAGGGGTGGCTAGGTGGTACAGTGGATAAAGCACCGGCCCTGGGTTCAAATCCGTCTCAGACACTTAATAATTACCTAGCTGTGTGGCCCTGGGCAAGCCACTTAACCCCACTGCCTTGCACAAAAAACATACCTATCCTTCTAAGAGTCCCTCCCTTATCCCCATGCCCTAGGTTTTTTTTTTTTTTGTGAATTTAGTAGACGTTTTGTTATTCCTTCTTTAACCTACTCTTCCTATCAATTGTTTGTTCTGTATTATTTTTTTCCTTTTGTCCTCCATTTGAATGCTAATTATTCCTTTTTTATCCCTTCCTATATAGGTTTTTAGAATGACCCAATAATAAACAGCTTTGCTTAAATTTTTCTTTCAGACTACAACAAATAATGATGAAATACTTACGGTATTTATACAAAAATGTAATTAACAATTTACCATATGATAATTGGTCTTTAATGTTTATCTTATATTTCTCCTGGATCTTAAATGTTGAGGATTCTGTTAAGTTCTCCTGCTTTTGTTACAAAAAACCTGAAAGTCTTTCATTTCATTAAATATACATTTTGGTTTCATTCAGTATTATATAACTTTGTTGGGTAAGTTGTTTGTTTATAACTCCTGTTCTTTTGCTCTGAAATATATAATATTCCAAGACCTCTCATTCTCTACAAGATCTTAAGCAGTCTTTATTGTACTTCCATGATATTTATTTTTTCTTGATGTTTGTAATATTTTCTTCTTTACCTGGAAGCTTTGAAACTTGACTATAATATTCCTGAAAGGTTTTCTTCTGAGATCTCTTTCAGGTAGTGATCTGTGGATTTTTTGATATCTCTACTTTGCCTTTTTTTAAGTTTTGTTTTTTTTTGCAAGGCAAATGGGGTTAAGTGGCTTGACCAAGGCCACACAGTGAGGTAATTATTAAGTGTCTGAGGCTGGATTTGAACTCATGTACTCCTGACTCCAGGGCTGATGCTCTATCCACTGCACTGCCTAGCTGCCCTTTTTGAGTAAGAACTTAGGGCAGTTTTCTTAGATAATTTCTTGTAATATTGTATCAAGATTTTTTAAATCATTCCTTTTAGATAGTTTTGACTTGTGTTATATTGTCTGATCTTCATTTGTTTTCCACATAAATTGTTTATCTGATGAGATGTTTTACATTCTCATATATTTTTATTTTTTTGGATATTGTTTTATTATTTCTCAGTTTTTTTGTAATATCATTACCTTTAGCCTTCCCTTGCCCAATTCTATTTTTAAAGGAATTATTTTTTCTTTAAATTTTTGATTCCCTATTTCCATTTGGCTGACTTCCTTTTTTCATAATTTTTTTGATTTTCTTGCATTCTCTAATTATTCATTCTAATTTTTCATTTTCTTTTATTGATCTTTAAAGTTCTTTTTAAATTGTTCCAAGAAGTCTTTTTTTGGGATATTGACATTTTTTTGCTTTTTATAGCTCTATTTTCCTTAGCATATGAATCCTCTTCTCCAGTCTCTTAATGGTTGGTATCCTTCTCCTTTGTTTACTCATTTGTGTTTTGTTTTTAGCAGCTATCAATATCCCTAAATTCTAGCTCTTATATGTGGGGAATGATGCCCCAAGCCTCAAGTCCTTCTTACTGTTATTTTCTTGACTATGTCCCAGGCCCCAGTCTTAGAAACCACTCTCTTTTCCTTGGTCACAATTGGGACCTCTAGCCATGCTGTCTGTCCCCTAACTCGGCTTACTCCCTGATGCTCCTCTGGTAGCTGCAAACTATACAGTCTGCTCTGCCCTAGAACTGAAATAGAGGATTTTGTTTTACTGCAAATGCCCACAGCCAGTGGATGTTCCCAAGCTTCAGCTACCACTTTCACCAGGCATATACCAACTCATTCTCCCCTGAAGCCGCAACCAGGGACTGTGTCAAATCAGTAGAAGTGTACTTGACATTGGAAGATCCTTTAATTTTCTACTCAACTATCTGACCACCCATCCCCAGTAAATCTCTGAAGCTGCTTGTAAATCCCAAATACCCTCAGAACTTTTGGATTCTACTGTATCAATGTGGAGTTTGTTTGCCATTCACTCTGGCTGAACCTCCGTGGAAGTTGAATCATTCTTGGGGTCTTTTCAAGTTGTATTAGGAGGACATATGGTTTAATCTGACTCCTGTTTATTTTTTTCTGCTCTATGTTCACTCTGAGGCAATGTTCTGTCTTTTTGCCCAATTTGGAGAGCAAATTTGTAGAGATGAAAATTTTTTGATCTACCTCACCATTTTCTCAGAATCTCTCTCAGTTTTAGTTTCTTTCATTATTTTTCTCCTTAAGACCTTTCTGGTATTGATTTTTGTAAGGTATTTGAGTTAAGTAATTTACCCAAGGTTGCACAGCTAAGTAAATTTTCATTGTCTGAGACAGGATTGAAACTCATGTCCTCCTGACTCCAGGGCCAGTGCTCTATCCACTGAGCCACCTAGCTACTCTTCCTTAAGCCTTTTTAAATCACATAAGGTATGTTTGCTATTACTTACATTGATAAAAATGAAAATAAATGTAAAATCAGTGGAATAATCTAAAATAAAAAATAAGTGGAAAGGAATATCTTTTTAAATGGTGGATTGTTGTACATAACTAAGAGGCATCAATCACTTGTTTAATTTGTCACATATCTTTATGAATTGAAATAATTTTCCTCCTTTTTCAGAGTTTTTTTGTTCTTTTGGCATTTACTTTTAGTCTTTGACAAAAATATTTTTTGCCATAGCATCAAAATGACATTTATTAGATTGAATGCAAATCTAAAAAATCTAAAATCTATATCTACCTCAACTGATACATGGAAATTAAAATACTATCTACAACCTGTGGTATTATGGAGAAAGTTCTGTGTAACTATTAAAAATTATTTAATATAGAGTTACTATTTCTTTTATGAAGATGCTTGAGGATTTTAATAGAATCTTGAACTTTCTCTTTTCTTACATCTTTCTTTAGCCACCCCTAATCAGTCATTCATATTATAACAGTCAGCCTATTGTTTTAGCACCATAGTCTCAAATGCTAACTTTATGCTTGGTTCAGTTACTATGATCTAAATATGTGTTTCTCATTAAAAAGACACCAATGGATTTATGATTTTAATATGGAGAAGATAGCTATATATATGAGGGGAACTGTAAATTGTAGTTCTGAAATATCCCCAGTTTTAGAACACATTGTGAAAGTTTCAGGAAGCAATTAATGTGCCTTTATACAATATGTTGCAATTAATTCTGGGAGTTTAAGTGGTGTCAATAACAAATATCTAAATTTTATCATTTTTGTTTCTAGGATAGACATTTCTCTAAGGTAATTGCTGTTTTTCTCATTAGTGTCCAGGTAAAAGTCAGCTAATTTTAAATTAGTGGTATATACCCATTTGACATTTCTTAACTGTACCTGAGTTCCTCTTCTAGAACTACCTGAAAATTCCTTCAGTTAGAAATATAGTCCAATTTATTTCCTATGACTCATTGTTCTTTACTCTTATTTTCATTTGATCCTCAGTTTTCATCCTCAAGTTACTTAAGGACTTCAGCATGAAATATCTATGATCTCATCTGAAAAAATGTTCCTTAGAATTTTTGATAGTATGGGGCTACTAATGGAATATAAAATTATAGACAAGTTATTTCTGACTTCCTATGTGACTGGACCACCTACTTGTCCAATCAAACATATCAGATATATCTTTTATACTACTTTTCCTTAGAAATTGTTTTTTTTTTAGTTTTTTTTGCAAGGCAAATGGGGTTAAGTGGCTTGCCCAAGGCCAAACAGCTAGGTAATTATTAAGTGTCTGAGACCGGATTTGAACCCAGGTACTACTGACTCCAGGGGCCGTGCTTTATCCACTGTGCCACCTAGCAGCCCCCCTTAGAAATCTTTAATTGTTAATTACTTATTGTTCCTTGTAGCTCTCCGATTGCCTATAGGTTACATCATGAATTAATTACTTAGAGACAGTTGTTCACGAATATATTACATGACTCATGTCTGAAAAATGCTGACAAAAATGAATATTATTCAGGATATTTGTTTCTTGTTCATTTTTACATTTTTTCAAAATAACTTCACATGTTATATCTGAGAAATAATGAACCTTTCCTTCTCTTCTATTTTTTCTACAAACTCAGTTATAGGATAATCAGCCAATTAAGCATTAATTAGTGTGCCAGACACTTTGATAGGTACAGAGGATGCATATATAATGATTAATATTAACTCTATTTACAACTAGTATATATATATATATATATATATATATATATATATATATGTATGTATTATAGCCGAGAAGACAACATATATAAACACAAACATAAGTACAAATGCATATAAAGATAAAAATAACTCAAGATAGTTTGCAACAGAGGGAAGTAGCAGTTCATGGTAATGGGCAATTTCATAATGTAGACGTCAATGTATGAGCTAAATCTTGAAGAGAGGGAGAGATTCTATGAGGTGAAGAATAAGGAGGGAGTACATTCTAGACAAGGGGTATGGTCAATGAAAAAATATAAAGAGAGGTGATAAAATGTTCTTTTGAGTCACGGAGAGAGATGTTTGCTTAGATCGTAGAGTGAGTGAGAAGAAGTCATACAAAATGAGACTGAAGAAGTTGGTTGAAGCAAGTCTGTAAAGGGCTTTGGAGTTGATAGAGGCAACTCATTTATTGAGTAAGTCACAGAGTCACATTTGCAGTTAAGAAAAATTAGATCGGCAGCAGTGCGGAGGATGAACAAAATGGATAGAGAATTGGGTAGTGTTGGATATCAATTAGAAAAACATTTTAATGATAGATATAAGACATTGAAGCCTGAACTAAGGAAACAGCTAAATTCAATTAAGGGTTCATTTATGTTGATTTAACAGATTTATGCAAATAATTGATAAGGTATCTTATTACATCATCTATGAAGAATTTCTTATTCATAAGATTGTTTATGCTACAGTGTTCATTTACTTTAATGCTTTTTAATTTGGGGCTATGTAGTTAATTCTGTTTTTAGTTAACATGAAATATTTATACAGGATTTTATACTTACCTAAAGTTGTAAAATCCCATAAAGAAATGTCCACCTTGCAAATTATGTGTGTGTCTGTGTGTCTGCGTGTGTGTGTATGTGTGTATGATTTCAATGATGCTGTGTGACAATGAGAATGTTAAAAATAAATATAACTAGCTGAAGCACATTGATTTGTGTTTTAACATATGTAGACACATATGTATACATTATACAACTTTTATAATAAATTGTAAAAAACAAAGATTCCCAATTTCTTATATAAGCAATATATATATACATATATATGTACTGTGTATATACATATAAACACAAACATATATATATACAATTATATATATATATATATATATATATATATATAAGTATGTTATATTTATTGATGGTTATGTTCACAATAAAATAGAGAATTTAATTCAGTTGGAGTAGAATGTCACCCAAATCCTAACAAAAAAGGCCCATAACTGATATGAACAGACTACAATATATTTTCTGGAAAAAAACTGAGGAGAAGCAGCATATAAGAAATCATCAGGGAGAAAAATAATAAAAAAAAATGCAGACCACTTCTAAATTGATTGTCAATCAATATGTACCATTAGTATTCACAGAAAGATATATAGAAAACAGTCCCAGAATGTTGAAGGGTGTGACTGGATGCTGAGGAAGAATGACAGAATAACATTTACCAGTGTTCCAGGGGAAGTGTAGTTGAGTTGCCACTTGAACCATGAAAAGAAATATGCACTGTGCTGAGTTCATACTATGATGAGATCACAGTTATAATTATCAATGTATATAATAGGACTAATAATATTTTTATTGATTTTTTCTTTTTTAATGATTATAATTTATAGACATATACTACCTCTTTATAATCATCTTTTTTAATAAAACAAAAATTTAAGAGGAACTGATAGAAATATATGACTATATATGTTATTGTATGTAACATATTCCTGGAAACCAACCACTTTTTTAATTTTACTTTTATTCTACATTATTATAGTCATTATGTAATTCTTCCTACTTTTTTGAACATTGTTTTTCATAGATCTTTCTCATAGCCATCATTTTTCAATTCAATGTAATGCAATTCAATTATTTTGCATGTATTCTCTGCTCTATCATTCCAGGATGTTTGATTCTTGTACATTGTCAAAGAAGACCAAAAATGATATCATTATATTTGAGACAAATTGCATTGTGTCTGACTGAGGCTTATCAGACCAATACAAGCTTGAGGTTGAGCACAAGTGGTCCATGTGAACACCTGGGGTGGGTACTCAAAACTTACATATCTCACATTTCCTTTGAGCTGCTTCAATTCTCCCTTCGTCTTATAGTGCAGCACCCTCATTGATAAGGGCATGCCATGCTAATTGATCCTGTACCAGTATCAGCCATACTTCATAAGAGAGACCTTCCTGGTATTGCCTCTTCTGAGCAACTTGTGAGTCTTTTCCCTGAGTGAGTTCTATAAAAAAATCAACTTTTTTTGGCAAGAATACTTCTGGCATTCTAACAATGTGCCTATCCTATCATAGTTGTGCTCTCTGTAGTAATGTTGGAATGATAGAGAAAGGAATTCAGTGTCTGTTATCTTTTCCTGCTAGATGATCTTCAGAATCTTCCTAAGACAATTTAAATGGAAGCAATTCAGTTTCCTGAGATGGTGCTGGTAGACTGACCAGGTTTCACAGATGTAGAGCAATGAGGTCAGCACAACAATTCTATAGATCTTTAGTTTGCTAGTCAGTCTAATCTCTCTTCTTTCACACACTTTCTTTTAGAGCCTCCCAAACACTGAACTAACTTGGCAAAGTGAGTGTCAACCTCATTATCAGTGTGTACCTTCCTGGAAAGAACACTGTCAAAGTAAGTGAACTTGTCCACAGTACGCAAAACTTCTCTGTTTGCTGTAATCAATATTTTCACATATGGATAGTGTGGTGCTAGCTGATGGAACACTTATGATTTCTTGGTGTTAATGGTTAGTACAAGCAGCAGAGAATTGATCCATACTTTGTCACATCTCAGTTTCAGAGGCTGCACTGAGTGCACAATCATCTACAAACAAATCATGCACTAACATTCTATTTCCTTTACTCTTAGATTGTAGTCTTTTCAAGTTGAAGAATTTACCATCAGTGCACTGCATTATTAAGTGATATGTTGCTCATCATTAGTTCATGCTAGTCTTTCCAGGCTTCTCTGAATTCCCATTCCTCTTGGTTTCTAATAGAACAACCGTGTTCCATAATATATATATATACATATATACATATATATATATGTATATATGTATATATATATTACAGTTTGTTCAGTCATTGCCCAATTGATGGACACTCACTTCATTTCCGATTCTTTACAACCCACAAAAGGGATGATATGAATATTTTTGTACATGTGATGTTTTTACCCTTTTGCATAATCTCTTTAGGGTGAAGGCCCAGTTGGATTAAAAGGTATACAAATTTTTATTGCCTTTTGGGCATACTTCCAGATTGTTCTCCAGAAAGATTGAATGAGTTCACAGCTCCACCAACAATGTGTTAGTGTCCAGATTTCCCACAGTCATTCAACATTTTACATTGTCCTTTCTGGTTATATTGGCCAAACTGATAGGGGTGAGATGGTACCTCAGAGCTGTTTAATTGCATTCCTATAATCAGTAATGATATAGAGCAATTTTTCATATGACTGTGAATAGCTTTAATTTCCTCATCTGTAAATTGCCTTTGCATATCCTTTGACCATTTGTCAAATGGGGAATGGCTTGTTTTTTTATTTTTTGTTTTTTTTATGAATTTGATTCAGTTTTCTCTATATATTTTAGAAATGAGTCCTTTGTCAGAAATACCGGTTGTTTCCCAATTTACTACATTTCTTTTGCTCTTGATTACAGTGGTTTTGTTGGTGCAAAAGCTTTTTATTGATATAAACAAAATTATCTAATTTGTTTTTTATGATGATTTCCATCTCTTCCTTGGTCATAAACTGCTTCCTTTTCCATAAATCTGACAAGTCAACTATTTCTTGACCTCCTAGTTTTCTTATAACATTATCTTTAATGTCTAAATCCTATACCCATTTTGAAATTATCTTGGTATAGGGTTTGAGATGTTTGTCTAATCCAAGTTTCTGCCATACAAACTTCCAATTTTCCAGACTTCCAAATTTTCCAATTTTTCATCAAAGAGAGAGTTCTTATCCCAGAAACTGGAATCTTTGTGTTTATCAAACAGCAGATTACTATGATCATTTCCTGCTGTCTCTTTCACACTTAATCTATTCCACTAATCCACGACTCTATTTCTAAGCCAATACCAGTTTTGGTTACTTTGCTAGTTTTCATGACTGATGCTTTATAGTATAATTTTAGATCTGGTTATGCTAAGCCACCTTCTTCTGCACTTTTTTTTCATTAAATCCCTGTATATTCTTGATATTTGTTTCTCCATATGAATATAGCTACAATTCCTTCTAATTCATTAAAGTTATTTTTTGAATGTTTGAATGGGAAGACATTAAATAAGTGGATTAATTTAGGTAAAATTATCATTTTTATATTTGATTGGCCTATCCATGAGCAGCTGATATTTGCACAGTTATTTAAATCCAATTTTATTTAGGTGAAGAGTGTTTTATAGTTGTTTTCAGAGTTTCTGAGTCTGACTTGGCAGGTATACTCCCAAGTATTTTATTTTGTCTGGTTACCTTAAAAGTAATTTCTCTTTCCAACTCTTGCTGTAGTATCTTGATATTAATATATAGAAATGTTGAGGATTTATGAGGGTTTATTTTATATCCTGTGACTTTGAAAAAGTTGCTAATTGTTTCTAGAAGTTTTTTTAGATGATTTTTTTAGGATTCTCATCATATCATCTGCAAAGAGTGAAAGATTTGTTTCTTCCTTCCCAATTCTAATTCCTTCAATTTCTTTTTCTTCTCTTATTGATGAAGGTAGTATTTCTAATACAATATTGAACAGTAGTGGTGATAATGGGCATCCTTGTTTCACCCTGACCTTATTGAGAATGCCTCTACCTTATCTCATTTGCATATAATGATTGTTGATGGTTTCAAATAGATACTGCTAATCATCCTAAGGAAAAGTCCATTTATTCTTATGTTCATTAGCATTTTTAGTAGGAATGGGTGTTGTATTTTGTCAAAGGATTTTTCATCATCTATTGAGATAATCATATGACTTCTGTTATGTTTGTTATTGATATAGTCAATTATATTAACAGTTTTCCTAATATTGAGCCAACCCTTCATTCCTGGGATGAATTTTGTTTGGCCATAGTGTATTATCCTAGTGATAATTTGCTATAATCACTTTGCTAAGATTTGATTTAAGATTTTTTCTTTCATATTCATTATGGAAATTAGTTTATAATTTTCTTTCTCTGTTTCAACTCTTCTTTGTTTAGGTATCAGCACCATATTGGTGTCATAAAAGGAGTTAGAGTTTCGCCTTCACTTATTTTTGCAAAGATTTTATACAGAATTGGAACAAATTTTTCCTTAAATGCTTGATAGAATTCACTTGAGAATCTATCTGGCCCTGGAGATTTTTTCTTAGGGAGTTCAATGATAGCTTGTTGAATTTATTTTTCTGAGATCGGATTATTAAGGTATTTAGTTTACCTTTCATTTAACATGGGCAACTTATATTTTTGTAAATATTCATCCATTTCACTTAGATTATCAAATTTAGTGTCATACAGTTGGGCAAAATAATTTGGAATCATTACTTTAATTTCCTCTTCATTGGTGGGGAATTCACATTTTTCATTTATGACACTAGTATATTGTTTTTCTTCTTTCTTTTTTAATCAAATTAACCAAGGATTTATCAATTTTTTGTTTTTTTTTAATGAAACCAACTCTTGTTTTTATTAATTAGTTCAATAATTTTTTTGTTTTCAATTTTATTAATATTTCTTTAAAATTTTAGAATTTCTGATTTTTTATTTAATTGGGGCTTTTCATTTTTTCTTTCTCTAATTTTTTTTAGTTTCATACTTAGTTCATTGATTTCCTCTTTCTCTATTTCATCCATGTAAGTAGTTAAAGATATAATATATATACCTATTAACTACTTTGTCTGTATCCCATAAATTTTGATATGTTGTCTCATTATTGACATTACCAAGGCTGAAATAATTAAATCTATAATTTGTTGTTTGATCCACTCATACTTTAAAAATAAGTGATTTAATTTCCAATTAGTTTTAGATCTTTCTCTCCATGGTCTTTTATTACACATGATTTTTATTGCATTTAATCTGAGAAGGAAGTATTCACTATTTCTGCCTTTCTGCATTTGATTATAAGGGTTTTATGCTCTAGTACATGGTAAATTTTTGCCAGGTGCTATGTACTGCAGGAAAAAAAAGTATATTCCTTTCTATCCACATTCAAATTCCTCCAAAGGTCTATCATGTCTAGGTTTTCTAACACTCTATTAATCTCCTTAACTCCTTTCTTGTTTATTTTATGGTTTGATTTATATAAATCTGAGAGGTGGAGGTTGACATCTCCCACCAGTAGAGTTTTGCTGTCTATGTCTTCCCATAGCTCATTCAGATTCTCCTCTAAGAATATGGATGCTATTCCATACATATTCAATATGCATGCACATATTGAAATTGAAATTTCTTCATTCCATATGCAAACTTTTATGAGGATATAGTTTCTTTCCTTATCTCTTTTAATTAGATCTATTTTAGCAGCTGCTTGGTCTGAGATAAGGGTTGGTATCCCTGCCTTTTTCACTTTAGCTTAAGTAAAATATATTCTGCTACAAACTTTTACCTTTATTCTGTATGTATCTTTCTGCTTCAAATGAATTTCTTGTAAGCAGCACATTGTAGGATTTTGGTTTATAATCCACTCTGCTATTTGCTTATGCTTTATGAGAGAGTTCATCCCATTCACATTCAAAGATATGATTATTAACTCTTTATTGTCCTCCATGTTATCTTCCCTCTTTTTGTATTTTCCCCCCTTTTTTAACTTTATCCATATTTCCCAGTATTGTACTTCTGAATACTACCTCCTTCAATGTGTTTTCCCCCTTCTATCACCCCCTTCCCCTATATTTCCACTCTTTCTTTGTCCCTTCTTCCTTGCCTTTCTTCTGTTGGTTTTCATTTTCCTCCCTCTTTCCCTTTCCCCTATTAAGATTTAAAATGTTAATGAGTTTCTGAACTTAACTGAGTACTTGGTTAATTCTTCTTTGAGTCAAATCTGATGAGAGAAAGATTCAAGCAGTTTTCACCTCCTCCCTTCTTCCCCTCATTGTCAATAGGTCCTTTGAAACTCTTGATTTAATGTGATTTACCCCATCCAATCTCCTCCATCCACCTATCTCTTTACTACCTCCTCTTTTTAAGGAGATATTGTTTTTAAATCATTCTGAGTCACAGACAAGTCATAAGTATCCATTACTTCTGGTAAAGTATATTCTCTCTAATAGAGTTACAATTTTCAATATTTATGAGAATCTTTCTCTCACCTGGGGTCAAAGCCAGTTTCATCTGATTGGATAACAATTTTTTTTCTTTTCCCTCTTTTCCCTTTTGCTTTCCTCTCTTGTGTCTCCTGTTTGAATTTCAAATTTTCTTTTTAACTCTGCTCTTTTCATCAGGAAAAGTTGGAAGTCTCCTATTTCATTAAATGTCCATCTTTTACCCTGAAAGAGAAGGCTCAGTTTTTCAGGATAGTGAATTCTTGGCTACAATCCAAGCTCCCTTGTTCTTTGGAATATTGCATTCTAGGCCCTTCAATCCCTAAATACTGATGTAGCCAGGTCCTGTGTAATCCTCACTGTGGTTTCTTGGAATCTAATTGTTTTCATTCTGACTGCTTGCAGGATTTTCTCTTTTATCTGATAGTTCTGAAATTTGGATATGTTTTTTTTTTCATTTAAGGATCCCTTTCACGAGGAGATCACTGTTTCTTTCAAAAAGCTATATTTCTCTCTGGTTCCATGATATTAGGACAATTTTCATTCAAAAGGTATTGTAATATTAGGTCCATGTTTTTTGTTGAAACTCAGTGTGTTTAGGAAGTTCAATGATTCTTAAGTTGTCTTTTCTGGATTTATTTGTTAGGTTAGTAGTTTTGCTGATGTACTATTTTATGTTTTCTTCTATTTTTTCAATTTTTTGGTTTTGTTTAACAGATTCTTATTGTCTCATGATGTCATTAGGTTCCACAGATTCCATTCTCTTTTTTAGGTAAGAATTTTCTTCATTACCTTTTGCAACTCCTTTTCCAATTGGTCAATTCTATTTTGAAGGAGTATTATATTTGCCCAATTGTGGTTTTGAGAGTTTCTTGTTGTGAGATGGTAATTTTCTTTTTTAAGGTGTTAATTTTCTCTTGGGTTTCTTTTCCTTATTTTTCCAATTGATTTTTGAACTCCTTCTGATCTCTTTTAAGAAGTTGTTATAGGGGGTGGTTAGGTGGTGCAGTGGACAGACTGGCCCTGGAGTCAGGAGTAAGTGAGTTCAAATCTGGCCTCAGACACTTAATAATTACCTACTTGTGTGGCCTTGGGCAAGCCAATTAACCCCATAGCCTTGTAAAAATCTAAAAAAAATGTCATTCTAGGCTGAGATCAATTTATATTCTCTTCAGAAGTTCTAGCTCTCTCTGAGTTACAGTCTTTGTGTTCAAGGTAGTTTTCAATGGACCCCTCCCCCCTTTCTTCTGACTCAACTGGAAACAGGGGGGACTTCACTGAAGATACCATCTGTGGCCCTGGTCTTCCAGAGCTGACTGGATTGATGCCTAGCTACACTGGTGCTCTCCCACCAGCTGAGCTGGAACTTTCGCTCCAACCTCACTGGAGCTCTTCTCTCATATAAAAAGCCAAAAGCTTCAGCTGTTCTGAGGTTGGTCCTGAATCTCACCCAAAGCCCCTGGGATGGCACGCTGCTCTCTGCCCTCGGTTCACCCAGATTCCCCTGAGACAGACCTTGTTTGTAGATGATCTCCTTTGTTCTTCTCTGGATTTTGTGGATTTGAAATCTGTTACAAGGCTCATTTCATATTAGTTCTGAGGGAAACCCAGGAGATCTCAGAACAGTGCCTGACTTCTCTACACCATCTTTGACAGATGTCCTTCTGATTAAATATTTTCTTATGCACAGAAAGACAATATTTCTGAATTAAAAATAATTAAAATTCATAAAAAGTAGCAGTTTCATGGAACATATTTTGACTTTTTTCTAGTATTTCTTTCTGGGAATTCAAGGATCAGAGCCACACTTACCATCTAAATTATCTACAGGATAACATCCTGTATACAATCTATAATTGAACACAAATACAACTCTGACTGACTCTCTCTCTCTCTCTCTCTCTCTCTCTCTCTCTCTCTCTCTCTCTCTCTAACACATATACACACATAAGCATGCATAAATATATATGAACTTATAACTCACTTCTACTCTTGGGCACAAATCTTGATCTTGCTCAGGGAAATGAAGCTTAACTCATAACTAAAAAACAGGCAATTGACTAAAATATAAAGTAAGTATATTGGTTGAGAGATATGTTTTTTTTTAATTGAAATAGACAAAGAAGTGGTGTTTTGCCAAATGCATTATTCTTTATGTCTAGAATTTGAATGATTATTATTGAATGTATTAGCAAATATCAAAGAAATAAACCATATGAAAGGCAACAAATTTCAAAATAAACTAATAAATCAGTTAATCAACAAAATTAAAGAGATGAAAAAACACTGGAAGGAGAATAAATAAGACACATTAAGGTGAATTTTATTCTAAAATAAGCTTGAAAGAAAGCAGCTATATAATCATACTAATAGGAATTGATCATTGAAAGTAGAACTTGACTTTTTCTTTGTTATAATACCTTCTCCCATCTTATTTTTCTTTTTTCCGAGGAGAAAAATTTAATCTTTTTTATATTATCATTTGATATTTTTAAGGACAAGACAATTATTCTAAAAACTAAGATCAGAAGGATTAGGTATCATAATCTGATTTTCAGAAGAAATCTGTTTAAATCAAAACCAAAAATATAAACTTCTTATGATAATAGGTTGTTTAGAGATAAAAATTTTATTTCTTTCAACACC
This sequence comes from Macrotis lagotis, assembly GCF_037893015.1. Lineage (NCBI taxonomy): Eukaryota > Metazoa > Chordata > Mammalia > Peramelemorphia > Peramelidae > Macrotis > Macrotis lagotis. The sequence goes on from NC_133666.1 coordinate 356,903,698, forward strand.
AATAGAAATTACCTACAAGCAGTTAGTTTGACTCTAACATAGACTCAGATTTTTTAAAATGAATTTTTATATTTTTCCAACTACTTGCAAAAATAGTTTTCAGCATTCATTGTTTGTAAGGTTTTGAGTTCCACATTTTTCTTCCTCTTTTCTTCCCTCCTTAAACTTGACCTTGAGAATCACAACATAATAGGGGACCTTAAAATGATTTTACCAAATCCCTCAGTGTAGATGAAATATCTAAGTCATAGAAAAGTTCAAGTTACATCACTAGTTAATGATATACAGAGTACCATGACCCAAATTTCCTGATTCAGTGGGATTTCCTCTACATAATGGAGAAATGTTTTATGATATTAATTCATGAGCAAACTGAAATGCCTGTCAAATTTGCTGAAGTAAATTATGCTGAAACTAGCTCCATCTGATACTCATGAAATCAAAATTTCCTAAGTCTCTACAATACACACTGATTTGCTGTGTTCCATACTGAATAATTAAAAGTAATCCTTTAATAGAAAACTTATAGCCATTGTAACATCTCTATACCAAACTGCAGATTTTTAGTCATCTCAGAATATTTAATTATTTAGTGAATTAAAAAAAAAAACACTTGCAAATTATCCTAGTCTATGCTGGTGGACTTGGCACACAGCTACTTTGTGATTTGAATGCCCAAATTGAAAATTTAGAAAAGAAGATAGTAAGTTTTTTTGTTTTTTTTTTTTGCAAGGCAAACAGGGTTTAGCGGCTTGCCCAAGGCCACACAGCTAGGTAATTAATAAGTGTCTGAGACTGGATTTGAATCCAGGTACTCCTGACTCCAGGGCCAGTGCTTTATCCACTGTGCCACCTAGCTGCCCCTAAGATATTAGTAAGTTAACAAAGCATTTATTATTTTTTTTGTATACTGTGAATGGTGAATTTTACCCCACACACACACACACACGTGTGTGTGTGTGTGTGTGTGTGTGTGTGTGTGTGTGTGTGTGTATAAAATCAATTTATTCTATTTGGCCTTTAAAAACAGAATTTGGTAACTGATTGTAAAATTGAAAAGTCAACTTTCACATAGATACCAAAAAGTGGATTCCTATTGTTTTGGAAATAAGGTCCAAAGCATTCATATTATGGCACCAAAGGTGAAATTCTTGTACAGGTGCCAGAGTTTTTTGCTAAGAATATTTCCATTAATCAAAAATGAAAATTGGAATTTCGAAAGGTGATAAGAAGGAATATCTTCTATAATTAATCTTTTCCCTCTGCACTGATCAGGTAAATTAACTATTGCTCCCACTCCCATCCCCTTTTCTAAGTTATAGATATGAGGTTAATGAATTTGTAGTTAAGTACCTACCTAGTTCTTCTAAATTGAAGGAAGAGAGCTACCTCTTCATCAGAATTAGCAATTGTAAGAGGTAAACTTTGACTTTAAGAAAACATACAAATTAAAATGTTTAAAATGTCAGCTTAAGAATCAAAGGCTTGCTTCCTTTTCTTCCAAATCCCATCAAGTTAGCATATATAATGATGATGGTAATGCTGTCTTTTATTACTTAAGAAAGACCACGATGTCAGTTGGGGTGATGCCATAACAAGAACTTGAATTGAATTTGAGTGAAGGGGATGCTATGATAAGTCACCAGTCTCATTTTTTCCTCCAGAGCCATCTGGATCCAGTGCTAAGATATGAATCAGGACAAATGGAGATGGTGGTAGGTTCATACATACATAGAAACATATATGTACAGGCAGAAATGGACAAATAACAAGATGGTTGCTGTGTTTGTTTTGTTTTTTTGTTTCTCAGAGGAGTATTTTGTGATATGAATTAATCACCTCAGAGTAAGAGGAACACTAATGTAAGTTAGCCCAGGTATCAAGTCATGTTAGATTGCTTTTGGTCTGATACAGCTACCTTAGACTGTAAGGAACAACATAAAAGGGGTCTTGGAACTATGGATTTTAATTGGCAAAAATTACCACATTCACTTTTTGGAGACTAAGCTAATGAAGGATTATGCTTCTGTCTTTTTTCTGCTTTTGTAGGGTGATACTCAATCAGATTTTCTATGAAATTGTGTTTACCTCAATGGTTGACTATTACTTGTGATTTTTATGAATATCAAATCTCCCCAAAGTTTCCTTATTGGGGTCAAAGACTTGGATCTGAAAGATAACTTAAAATACCACTTCTAAAACCCTTTTGGTCTTGCTTTTTTTTTAATAGATGAAAAAAGTTAAGCTCAGAGATGTTAATTTGTCCAAAGTCAGTAAGTGGAAAAAATTCATTTGAATTGAGGACCTCTGACTAGAAATCCAGAATAATTTTTTTTCTACCATATGACAGTCATTATTATTTTCATATGCCATGAAGTTTTTTTAGCTATAAATTATGCATGAAATCAATCTGCTTCCTGTCTTTATATGTTTGTTTCCAAAGTATTATGCTATATTGATTTTTCTCAAACGACATTTCTTGATATAACTGAGCCACACTGGTGGCCACAGTAAGGAATTTGGGATTTGAATTGTACAAATGAATTGCTCTGCTTGGTGGGTATATTTTATTTTCATTCAGGAAACAAGTTATAGATCATCTGATGTTTTAATTTGTCTTCACCCAAGTCTATTGATTCTGTATTAGTACCTAGATTTCCTCTGCTTCAGTCAAAGTGATTTAAAGGAATTTGAAATATGAACATTTTTAAGGTACTCTGAATAAACAAAGAGCATATTATGCTATTTCCATTTGCCAATTTAGATGGTTAGGGAGGGAAAACTACTTTGGAAGTATGTTGGACAAGAACGAAAAGAACCTAAAGTGATGGAAATTGGACTAAAGGAGAGACCACTTCTAGCATGAGGGTCAGGGAAAGTCTGGAAAAGGATCATGGAAAAGAATTGACCTCCCCCTGCCAAGAAGACAATCAATAAGCAGAGAAGGTGCCATTTGTAGTCTAAGTTTCATGGTATTTTGAGTAATTAAATGTACAAAAATTATGGAGATAGAACAGTTTAGGATCAGATTTTAGGGAAGGGTGATTATAGTTTATCTAGAACATAAAACGTACAAAGGGGAATACTATGAAATATTTATAGAATAGTAGTCTGGAATCAAATTGTTCAGGGTCTTGAATACAAGATAAAGAATCTTGTATTTGTTTCAGTAGACAATAGGGAACTGTAAAAACTTTGATCTGTGCTATGATATGATTAGATTATGCATTAAAAGATATCTTTAGTAGTAGTGTGAAGTTTTGATAGAAGATAGGAAAATCTGATGTGGTGCTGATATAATAATCAAGACTAAGATAATGAGGAATGCTGTGGAGGTGGGAACTAACAGAAGACAGATTTCAAAGATACTGCAGAACTTGAATCTTTAGGAGTTTCAGGGTTAAAAATGGGGGACATAAATAATGACAATGTTCAAACTTAAATCATTTAGAAAATGGTAGCTTCATTAATTCAATTCACTCTACTTAAATTTATTTTCATTCATATCACATGTATATATTTAAGTTACAAAGTTTCCTTCTACCATCCCTTACCATCCCTCTCCCCTCCGTGGCAAACAGTCAGGTTAGCATTGCACATACATAGTTTGATAAACATGTTTACAGATTAGTAATTTTTGGTATGAGGAATTAGTATTAAGGGAAAGAGATACATAAGAGATAATTCTTATAAAGTGTTCATCAGATTCTGAAGGGTTGTTTTATTCTTTGTGTTTTGTTTTATCTTATGTTTCTTCCTCTAGATGGGAATGATATACTCCATAACCAGTCTATTATAGTTGACCTAGCTCTATGAACTGCTGAAAGGAGTTGCTCCCATCAAGGATGTTCAATCTCACAATGTTGTTGATGTGTACATTGTTCTCTTGGTTTCAATTCACTTTAATGAATATTAAATATACAAGTGCAAGACTGATGTTAGGCTTGGAGTTATAAAAAAGCAAGAAGAAATCATTCTGCCCTCAAGGAGCTTTATCAATAGAGAAAAGAAATGAGAATGAAGGCAGATTTTTAAAAAAATCAACTTCATTCACATTGAGCTTATGGTTTAAGGAACTTATCCTGCTGGAGATATACTAAAGGAAGATTTAAGATATGTGAACAGTTTTGATCCAGTTAATAACTGACATCATGGAAGTGGAATAAATTACCAAAAAATAGGGAGTAGAGAGAAAAAAAAATCAGGCCAATCAGAAAGTTCATTTTTAAATGTGGGAAGAGGAAGAAAAATCAGCAAAGGAAGTTTAGTTCATAGAGATGGTAACAGAGTTTCAAATAGATGAAGTGACTTGTACAAGATCACCTTAGTGATTAGTGTTAGATATTCTCTTATTTCCTAAGGTGTAGAACTATACATAGTCACACAATAATTCCTTGAAGATAAGGACCATTTGACTATCCCCCTCCAGAGGTATTGATTTAAAATCAGTGGAGTCATTATACTGGCACCAGAGGAGAAGATGTATGAATCTTCAATTAGGGATAAAGAATAATATTTTCTTTTTATTGATTTTTCCCCTGTACCATAACCTATTAGAAGACTTAGGTTTATTTTAAATAGGATACTGCTGGATGTTTAGTAGATGAGGGATGAAGGCAGACGTATCTACAACATCCACAAGACAATCTTTCCGGGTAAGTTAGGTGAAACATACTTATTAAGTATATATCATGTGGCAGATACTGTCTGAACTATTCTGGATAAAAATGAAAGTGAATAAAAGACAATCTATGTTCTCTAGGATATTACATTCTAACAGTATGCACATATACACACAAACACACACACACACACACACACACACACAAACACACAAACACTCCGCTACTCAAGGTTGTCTACGCACTTAGAAGTTAGAAAAGGTCAGGGAGAAAGGAGGTGAAAATGTGAAAATATATGGATCAAATATTACTGTCCAGAAAGTCACAATCCCAGCTAGAAAGATAATTTGGAGCAGACTCCGGGGAAAATGTTAAATAGATGAAACTTGTTTAAGTGTCTTTTCTTCTCCTCTTTCTGCATAACTTCCAACAGAGCTCAACCATGATTTCCCAATGACTTTGAATCTTCCCACATTAGAATAGGTCAGTCCTATTGAAAATAATCTTGGGGCGGCTAGGTGGCACAGTGGATAAAGCACCGGCCCTGGAGTCAGGTGTACCTGGGTTCAAATCCGGTCTCAGACACTTAATAATTACCTAGCTGTGTGGACTTGGGCAAGCCACTTAACCCCACTTGCCTTGGAAAAACTTAAAAAAAAAAGAAAAAGAAAAGAATCTACCATTGTCCCACCACAGACCATTACAATTAAATGATATACTTTCCACCAATAGACTAAAATATCACAGAGATAACCTGATCAATGAGGATTTCAGACTAGAATGCTTGTGTTTGATATATATATATATATATATATATATATATATATATATATATATATATATATATATATAATTTATTATTGATTTTGATGGTGCCAATTTTGTCCTAAAGGGATGATTATTTTGAACCTGCTATTGTTGTGATGCTCCTTCAGTCACAGTTTGGTTGACTACCTTTTCTATTTAAGTATAGGACTTTGAATAAGATGTTAAATACCTCTGAAGGGAATGAGTACTTAGATATGCTCCAACATTTTTAATGGCAAGAAAATTGTTAGGATTTTGATTTTTATTACAGAAAGAAAACTGGAGCAGGAAAAGATCTATTAAAAAATGTGAAAATAGCTTGTTTATGTCTCTCATTGTCATTCTTTCTTTGGATCATATATTCACATCTATAACAAAGAAATATCAAAAATCCAACTGTATTTTTCACATTTTTAATTTGGATTTCAAATTTAGTTGACAAATGTTGGAATTCTAGACCATTAGCTGACTACACAGCTGCAGATGATGAAAAATAGCAGGAATGTCAACTGAAGTTGGGCTTCACTACTTTTTAAATACATTTTTCCCTTTCTAATCTTATTTTTGAATAGTTTTATATCTGTATTTCTGTATGATTCCATGTATTTAAAATGAATAGGGCTTAAATTGTACTCCAAAGTTCTAGGTTTCACAAGACTGAAATAGATTATACTTAAATTTGGACTTTTTTTTGAAAAATTATAATATTCTCTATTCACTAATACTATTTTAAGATACTTTTCACTTTATTTTTTTTTAGAGAGAAGTTCTCAATTGTATGAAGAGTTACATTCTAAATTGTGCTACATTAAAGCAGAGTAAGTTATTCCAAATACAGCTATGGAATTCCTTTGTGTCCTTGGTCTAGTGTTGTCTCTTCAGGAATGCATATAAGAAAATTTTTATGCCAGTTTTTTTTCTGACAGGGAAGGACTATGGAAGATTATTAGAATTAGGGGAAAAACCATTAGGGACCATCTAAATTAAACCTTTTCATTTTACAAATAAGGAGCATTTAAGGATAATATTTAAATCCAGTCTTATACTTCTATAGCTTTTAATCATCGATTCATTTGAGTCTGGTTATAATTGATGCCTTAATGAGGCAATTTTGCCCTTGGGTGAATTTTCAAAGATTTTAATTATATTTTTGAGTGAATAGTACTACAAAATATTTCTCTATCTTTAAAAGGAAAAGTATAATCCCTCTCTCACTGGACAGTTATCTATTTGCCTTTCTAATAAGACAGCTCAAATGACTGGAATCAAATATAATAATTATGCAGCTACTTAATGTTCTCTCTTCATCTATAAAATGAGAGAATTGACTTAGATTATCGCTGGGTTTTTTTTCCTGTTCTAACAGACCATGAGTTGTTTTTTTCTTTCTTAATTTATAAAGGCTGTCTGTGCTGTTCCCTTTTTCTCTATTTGTTTCACTTCTTTATCAAATCAACAAGCATTTACTGAATTTTTTTAATGTTGTACAGATTAAAAGTTACTGGAAGATTCATAACATTTGTTTTCCAAGATCAGACAGTCTTATGAGGAGGATTTTATATAGCTATATAGATAGCTATATATAGATATATGTATGTTTGTGTGTTCATATACACACATTTATAAATACATATACATACATACATGCATATATATATATATATATATATGTATATAATGTGATTTAAATACTCAAATGCTAAGAACTGTGATCTCATCAATTTGAATATTACCTCCAGTTATGTTTTATCACAACCTATTCATGACCAACTGTCTTTTGCTTCTCTTTTCATCTGTCCCATATGGGGTATATGGAATGTTTAGAAAGGATTAGAACCTCTAGTATGAGGGCTTGCCAAGTCCTTTCATGACTGTGCATTCCTCTTTAGTGTCCATCTGTCACCCAACTTTAATCTGTGGCTCCAAGAAATTGTAACATGCACATAAATCACACCTGGCAAATTATCTTCCGATGAGCTAAAACCAGATTGAAGGTGACTGTCAGGCTTTAAGCTCATTGATGAGTTAAATCCATAAGTGAATTGGGGATGCCTATTACAAGTATATGAAAACTGCTCCTGCTAGAATGGGCTGACTAAGCAATTTATTCCAATGTACATGAGGGAAACTAAAGCAAGCTCTGTGGAGTGCTTAGAGGTTTGTCAGTCACTGAAGATATCAAAGTCATCCACTCTATCATTTTTTAAAATCTTTCCTTCTATGAATCTGGAATAGTGGAGTTAATTCGTACAATTCTACTTTACTTAAATCCAATTCATATGTAAGTCAAGATTCCACTCATTTGTGATGTCATTGGTCTTCTTCAAAAATGAAGGATGAGCAACATAAATTCAATAAAATGTGCCCACCAATATACTGGGATACTTCTCTGATTACTCTTGTAATTGAAAAGGCACCAGGTGGAATATTTGTTATAGAAAACCAATCAATCCTGGAGCAGGTCTAGCTGAGACTAGTCCAAGAATTAAAATGTAATGAGGCACTCATGGATTAATAATATAGTAATGGCACAATTGCTAACAAAAAATAAAAGAACATAACTTCAAAGTTAAAAGCATATCAACTGCTTAAGCTTTTAGCCTCAGGCATACACCTATACAGGACAATATATCAAGAAACTACTTTCTGTTGGAAATAGTTACTGAATGTATTGCTCCTATCACCCTTTGCCTCCTAAGCTTGACCCCTCCTTAATGAACAACATCAATAAAAATGATCTTCAGACTCTGGTTGAGCAGGATTACTTATAGAAGGGAAAAGGAAAATACTAGTGAGCAAGAATAAAAGGAAAAGGAGAAAGAAGCAGCTCTGGCTTTACTTGTGCTTTGTGTATGTTTGTGTGTGTGTGAAATGCATGTGCATACATACATATACACATGCATGTATGTATATATGGGTATACACATCCACATATATGCATCCATATATATCCAAACACACTTATGCCATGGTCATTCATTCTCAAAAGGACCAAAGTGACATAATTATATTAGAGTCAAGTTGTTGTGTGCCCACATAGAGTGATCAGACCTTTATGATTTTAGAATGTTCTATCATAGGTTGGGTACAACTAGATCATATCAACATTTGAGGTGGATTCTCTAAATTTACACATCTATTGTTTCTTCTGAAATGTCTGTGTTAGGATTGTAAACACAAACCCTATTTAAGAGGTTCCTGAACTGATACTGTAATCATCCTCCAAAAGTATTCAGAAGACCTTATTATCCTCAAAGTATTCCTTTTTTTATTGAGGGTATTTTTTTGGATATTTTCCATCATTGTTACAAACACTTCCATCAAATGAAATTTCCTTATTTTATATCTCACTTAAGTATAAGTATTCACTGATACATCAATTACTATTTATGTTAGCTATATGGAATTGAGAAAATAATAATGCATCCCTTCTCAACTGTTCTTTATCTATATTAATGTCATTCATTTATCTAACTTGAATTTATGAATTGCTATCACTTCAGAACACTCTAGCAGTTACCAGGAGGGATATTAATCTTGGATAAGACCAACTATCTGTCCTGAGAGAATATATATTTAGATAGGAGAATCAAAAACCAACACTAGTATCAACCTTGAACAGTGTTAATCACAGTTATATGAGAGATTAATAAGACAAAATGCTGTGTGTGTTTGGAAGAAGAAGAAGATGATTATTGATTAGTGGGAAAGATATTCTGGGAAATGGAATTGAGATAGACTTCAAAGAATGGGTAAGGAGTCAATAGTCATGAAAGAGAAGATCATCCCTTCTGGGTATAGGGAATGTTGTGAACAAAGACAGACAGACAAAAATGAATGTATATAGTGAGTGCAATGAGATAAAATTTGAAAGCTAGAGAGATGCCCCATTATGGAGGGCCACAGAATGTGATAGAGAGCAAATAAGGTTTTTTGAACAAAGGAATAACATTATCAAATCTTTGCATAAGGGATGTTATCCTGGAAATGAATGAAGATTCATTTGGGGGAGGGGGAAGGTGGGCACATCTGCTAGGATGTTATTGTAGATGTTAAGATAGATAGTAATGATAACTAATGGAAGACATTTTGATGGAGAGCACTGAAATTAGAGTCAAAGACCCTGGATTAGGTTCTGGCTCTTCAACTCAGTAGGTATGTTTACTAGAGAATTTATTATGAGAGGAAAAGAGAGAGAAGTCAAATAATGTTGGAATGTTCTACTGATTTTGATTTCCCTGTTTCCTTTAAATCTCAACTAAAATCCCTTCTTTTCCTGGAAACCTTTCCCATCATCTCTCAATCAGAATATCTCTCTTTTGTTGATTACTTATTAATTATTATTCATTACTGTACCTTTATTACTTTTCACATATTTGTTTGCATGTTGTCTTCCCCATTAGATTTCAAACCACCTGATAGCAGGGGCATATTTATGTGTACCTAGCAGTTAGCATAGTGTCTAATGTTAATTGCCTAATAAATGTTGATTAATTGATTAAAGATTACATTAAAGTTGAAAACACATAAGACATAATGATAATGCCAAAAACAAAAATAGTGAAATCAAAGAGAAGGGTACTTCAGGGTTGAAGTATCAGTGAAATACTCATGATTTTCTTATAGGTTATTGGAAATACAAATAGTGGGGATCCACATTTTGAAGTCATATGCAGAGAGTTGGGATTTGAAATACATCTCTTCAAGGGGTGAGTGTATAGAAAGTGAAATGAGAAAAGACCTATTTTTGTGTTGGGAAGAGAATGAGCCATAGTAAGAAAGGCAAGAAGGGAAGAGTATGTTCACTCTGACTCTGAAGTCAAGGGAAAAGAGAATATTCAGTCACAGGAAATAATCAATGATGTCAAAATCTGAGAAGAGGACATGAAGTATAAAGATTGAATAAAAAGTAACTGGACTAAGTTATCAGTAAGCATTTTTATGATTTTAATAAAATGAAATCTCCTTGAGGTCAGGCGATTTATTCTTATACATCTTATACATTCATCTTTCATATATTATCTAGTCTCACCTCTTCAATTTACAGATGAGGAAACTGACTGGGTAATTGATTTGCCCAAGATCTTACAACTAGCAAATGTCAGAAATCAGAAGTGAACTATTATTTTCAGACCACAAATCTAGAATTTTCTCATTGTTTTCCTTCAAAGGTTAAACTAGTCCCCCCTCTTCCATTAGATATTGTCAGTCTAATTTTGTAAATTGAGGTTTAAGCCTTGTGATGCCTCAGTAAAGGTAAACAACAACATGACAGATGAAGATTGGAAATTGAGATAGGGGAAGTCATAAAGTGAGTGAGTTGGGGAAATATGGATGAATCAAAGCATCAAAAGTCAAGGGATATGGTTATTTTGAATGAAAGCATAAGAGATAAAATGCCAAAATATTGTAGTCTGAGAGTGGAATACCAAACTTCCAAGTATCAAGAAAAGTAATTTTGAAGTCTTGGGGAGAAGGTTAGTGAATGGGATATAAAGAAAAAATATGAGCTAAGTATGAAAATCATTGAAAAAATTACATGGATAGCATTAATGTTGGGAGTTGATAATTTAATTGGTTTCTATAGACCTTTAAAGAGTAGAGAACTTTAAGGGATGGTGGTAGAGAAATCTTCCAGCCACAGTACATAATAAGCAGCATGCCCATTTCTTTCCCTTTCTTTGTATAACTTTCCAGCAGAATTTTGTTTTGACTGTCCTTTAAGAGGAACTAAAGAGAACACTAATAAGAAAGAAGGTAATTATAAAAGACCTGATCAGATTAGTAGTAAAGAAAGCATAAGGAAACATAAGCATTCAATTCAGTTCTTTTTGTTCATTATATCTATGAAATTATTCTTTTTCTTTTCCTCTCTTCCCTTAAAATTTTTATGGTATCCAATTGAAGTGTACTCTTCCCTCTTTTTCTACTTAATTTCCCTATGGAAATAGAAAGTGACTTCAAATCAGAATATCCTTTCCTGGGATCAGGTCAATGAAGTCAGTTGTCAGTCAATATGCAAATATTTGTTAGTAATTAAAATGTACTAAATACTGTGTCAAGCATTAAGGATACTATGAAAGACAACAGAATGTTCTTTTCTCTCAAGGAGCTCACATTCTAGTTAGATAGACAAAATTCCTTAACTATATACATATATATATATATATATATATATATATATATATATATATATACATATATGGAATGTACAATATTTGTGGTTTTGTTCTCCACTCCCTTGACTTTAGAATGAATGTACTTTTCTCTTCTTGCCTTCCTTTCTATTGCTCATTCTCTTCCCGATGCAAAATAGCTAGTCAATTAATATGAAAAAGCAGAAGTCAATGAAGAGCTTAAAGGAAAGATTCTCACAAAGCAATAAAATATACTTCAAAAACAAAGAATCCTAAAACTATGAGAGGGGAAAGAAGGGCTTAATTCAATCATGTGCAATGAAGTTCAAGGGTAGAAAAGTGACACAAAGAAGAAAAAGAAGACAAAGCATTTTATATTCTATATTATATAGGAGTTACATAATGGTTTTATATCCCCTCTAGTCCAAGCTGGAACTAAAACTAATGAGGAAGAAGCAATATTAAACCCTTCAGAGAATGATGACAAACACCCATTGTTGTGATTGACAGAGGACAGAAAAATCCTGTTTGCTAGTTTACCACTAGTAGGGGCATAAAAGTAGCCATCTGTTGAATTTTAGATGATATTAATCTTTCTATTAGAAAATAAAGATAGATGAATTTTTGACTTTGTAGGTCATAAAGTATATATATATATATATATATACATATATATATATATATATTAAAAACTAAAATAGTAATAGGGAAGAACTTGATTCTGACATTAATTTGTTGCATTGCTTTTTTCTTTCTATACAGAATAAAGAATGAAAAAATATGTATGGAAAGCATCCTTTTGTTTATTTTCAGAATTTTGAACCTCAGGCAGAAGAAATGCTTAGTTTCATTGCTTAAGTGCTCAAATTACTTTTTAAAAAATATAATAAAATGAGCAGTTTTATTAAGTAACATAAAACATACCTGATGTTTTCTTGCTTAGTAAAAATTAACTGATTATTTTAACAAACTCCCAGTAAGAGTTTCATGGACAACATTTTTTATTTTGTGATACATTTTTCATATTTATTGAATATATAAGATTATATCTGAATAAAAGAACTTGGTAGTGGCTACTTCTTTCCCTCATTTCTTCAATTACTCATTTCCTGTTTCTTCTGCCATAAAGGCTTTAATCGCTGTGCTAACATCTACATGGTGACATTAATTAATTCAAAAACTTAGACAAAGGATAATAAATACAACCTAAGAATAATTCCAAAGATATCATCCTAGTGTAAGTTGAGTTCAACTTTACTACTATTACAGTGGTTTTCTCTTATTATTTTTCCATCTTTAGGTTTTTTAATTTTTCATTATAGATTCAATTTCTTTTCTCTTTTGACATTTTTATAGTCCTTTATTACCTAGGGGTTTGATATGTAATTTATTTTTAAAATATCTAAGTTTACATGCATATGGCAGTAGAAAAATTATCTTCCAAAAAAATGTTGAAGGCAAGTCAAATATTCTTAGCTGTAACTGCCAAGAGGGACAATTAAGCTCTATATGTACTTTCATTTCCATTTACAATAGCTCAGGCAATTTCTATATGGTGAACTTATTAATGTACTGCCCAGAATTTCATAATATGTGTGAAATGAACATATCGATACAATTGATTCATTCTGTCACATAAGTTATTGGTTGAGTCTTGGAACTGAAACGATTAAGTGACATAAATTAATGTTGATTGTGAAGATTTTCAAAGTAAATGGATTTATTCTTTCAGAATTGAGTCAATCTTGGTGGGCATGGGAAATTCTAACTGAGTTTCACAGGAATATGTGTTTTTTTTTAATTTGTGTGCTTTAAACTAAGGGTCATAAATTTGTAACAAGAAGAACCATTAAAAGCAGTGTCCAAGGTCAAAAGGGTGAATTTGTAATCAAGTAAATAAAATGCAGTCCTGGTTTGAATTGAGATCCTTTGTCTTCAAATGCATTACACTTATCAGACTATTTTTTATTGCAAAGTGGTTTTCATGTATTGACAGGATTATTATTTACAAATAATAAAGAAGAAAAGATTGTCCTTCATGATCCTGTGTGAAAATTATAAAGGGTGACTTTATAATAAATAACTGGGTGAAAATTATAAAGGAAGACTTTGACAAACATGTATTTTGTCTACAATATGCCAAATAACTGAGGAACCTAATTTTAAGTTTTAATTCTAATATTACATATACACTCCTTTATAAAAAATATGAAATAAAATATTGACTAAGAAAATATTCTTCTTTTCTTTACATATTATTAAACTAGTTTTGCTGTAAGAGTAAACATAATCCCCCCTCCCACCACAAAAAAAGTAAAAAAAAAACCTCATGAGAAATAAAGTGAAAGAAAAAGAAAAAAAATGTGCTTCAGTCTGTGTTCTGAAATCATCAGCTCTGTCTCTGGGGTGGATCACATTCTTTATCATAAGTCCATCAGAGAAGTTACTTCCATATTTTTTCCAGAGTTCCTGCTGCTGCTTGTAATTCCCTTCATCCATTTAACCCACTACCAATTATTATATTTTCTCTCCCCTTTCACTCTGTCACTTGCCACTCTTCAAAAGTGTGCTGTGGGACAGCTGAGTGGCACAGTGGACAGAGTACCAACCCTGGGACCAAGAGGCCCGAAGCCTACATTCCTCCCCACCAGAGGCCTAGCAACCACCCAGCCCCATGGTCCTTGGTCCCGGATAGGCCATCCAATCCCACCACCTTGCAAAAAGTAAGAAAGAAAATGTGTTTCATCTTACTATTCTCTTCTATGATCCACCCTCTCTTCTGTCCTCTACATCCCCCCTCCCTTCCCTTGTCCTCTTTTTCACACCCCGTTCTCTCCTTTTTCTTCTAGATTTTTATGCCCCATTATATATATGTATATATATATATATATGTATATATATATATGTATATATTGTTTCTTATCTGAGTGATTTCCAATGAGAATGTAGTCTCCCACACCCCCCCTCACCTTTCCTTCTTCCATACCATTGGAAAAGCTATTTCTTGAGTCTTTTACATGAAATATCTTACTTGATTCTACCTCTCCTTTCCTTTCTCCAACATCATTTCCTTTTTACCCATTGACTCCATTTAAAAAATATATTATACCTTCAAATTCAACTCTCTCCAGTGTCTCAACTAAAAAAGCTCCTTCTATCTATATACTCTAATAAATTAGAAGGTTCACATAAGTTCTTTATCAGTACTGTACATTTTCCTCAGTGTTTTTCAGCTTTTTTATTTTGTTTGATGGAATATTGTAGTCTAGTAGATTCTTTGTTTTTTTTGTTGTTGTTCAATTCTAGTTTTTAGGGTTTTATTTTCTTCAATCACATTTTGTGGGTCATTTCCAAAGGTGTTGAAATCTCTGGTCAATTTTCCAAAATTTTCCTGCATGACTCTTATTTCTTTTTTTCTTTTTAGGTTTTTTTTTTTGCAAGGCAATGGGGTTAAGTGGCTTGCCCCAGGCCACACAGCTAGGTAATTATTAAGTGTCTGAGGCCAAATTTGAACTCAGGTACTCTTGATTCCAGGGCCAGTGCTCTAACCACTATCCACTATCTACTATCCACTATCCACTCTATCCATTTCTTTTTTTCCCATTTTTTTCTTCCTCTTTTCTTTGGTTTTTAAACTTTTATAAGCTCTTACATGAGCTTTTGTATTTGAGTCCAATTTATAGATTTTTTTGATATTTCCCCTGTAAGGCAAGCCAACAGGGAGGATCTCAACCCCCAAACAAAGTCTGAACTCTGGGAACACCAGGGTAAAAGATGGGAGTGAATTGAGAATGAACTTCTGTTAAGTCAGAACCTAGACATAAAAAAAGGCTTGTATCTATACTGCCTAAAACAATAATGATGAGCAGAAAAGCTAAAAGTACTCACTATAGAAAACTACTTTACAAAGATGATTTCTGCTGGATCTTCTGTCCTTTTACAAATTTTTAATCTCAACCTTGGTACCTCTAATCTTTTGGTAATTTGCCCTCCTGATCAGTACTCTAAGTTTTTGACTTTGTCTGGGTCACTTGTCTTATGTATATTTGAGCTTCATTAGGTTGCTACTGTACTTAGTTACTTTTAGTCTCTTAGAAATTTCTGTAGCTTCTTAGTGACTAAATTGCTAGCTCCTTTGGTGTTGCTTTCTTGCCCTGCTCTATTCTATTACATGTTTATGTGTAGTGTTACAGGTTAGAACTCAGTCCTTATTCTGCTCTGCAACTCAGAGAAATACATTCTATTTCTAGCACTTTGTCTCTTATATAGGTAGTGCCCCTGTTCTTTGACTGCTTTCTGCTTTACAACTATGACCCCAGCTTGTGTCCTTAATGACAATTGTTCCTGCTACCAGAACTAGTGCAGAAGTCCCCTGGGATCTATTTCTACCTACATGTTCCTACTTTGATTTTCAGTCTTCTTATAGGCTCAACACTTGAAAGCTCCTCACTGTCACCTACTGATGTCATTGCTACCATGCAATCTCCTAGGCAGACCTCACCCCAGTGTACTCAGATATATATCTCTCTGTCTACTTTTCTAAGATGTTCTTTGACTCTCTGTGACATCTTTTTTGTCTTTCTTCATCAGAATTGTTTGGCGCATTTGCTAGGTTATTGTGAAGGATATTATTAATGAACTAAGTTAAAAATATCCCTTTATCCTACCATCTTGATTATACTTTTGCCATCATTTTATTATTTAGGAAAACAAGTCCAAAAGACAAAATTTGCTGAAATTACATAAAGAGCAAGTAGCAGATCCTAGATTCAAATTCAGGTCCATTGACTGTGAATCAAGTCCCCCCCCCCCCCCCACTATATCATGCTGTAGTTCTCTGTTAAAACTCCTTTCTCCTTTTCTGTATTCTCATTAGCAAATTTTAATGAATGTAATATATTAGGTGCTAGCCTTGGTGGTAGTGTAGTCAAAGAATCATAATTATTTTATGCGATAAGTCTTTTCTGCTCCATGGGGCCATTTATCCTGGGATATGCTGCAGAGAAACAGGACAAACAATTCAAATATTTCAAGTGCAACAGAAGTATAGGAAAGTTTTAGCCATGGGGAAATTTGAACATTTATACAAATCCTTCTATAAACATCAATATTATTGTTGAAATTTAAAATTTGTTTTCTGATTATTCTGATGGACATTATTAATATGTTTTAAATATTTTGTATTAAAAAACCTTTAATGTAATTATGGAGAGAAACATATTATTTAGAGTTTCCTAGTTTATAAACGTCTAAGTTGAGCTGCTCAGTATGGTTCTTGTACTTAATCAATTCTTCATAATACAGAGAAATTGGTATGGCATAAATGATCTATTGAAGATAAATATTAAAATTAAAGAGGTAAGGCTAAACTAAACCCAGTCATGGGTACATATGCATCTCATTTGTACTTTTTGATTGAATCTATTTGGTCAAATCCCTATTTCTAGTGGTCTGTGTGGCCCAGAGACATATTATAATCAAATTCCCTATTTCACAGTTTCATTAAAGGTCAAGATATTTGGTCAGCTTCTTGTTATGAATTTATTAAGGTTATGGGAATAATGACAAATTGATCGGTTAAAATTTTACTCTTCATCTCAAAAAAAGGGGAAATTTTACTATGTCATTATTTTTCTTTTCTCAGCTTCAATTTGCCCCTGTCTCCATGTTCAAATGCCTCTTACCTTATAATTCTTATTCCATTCATATATATTTTCCATTCTTAATTCCTGGCACAAGTTCTGTACTTTTCAGCTCTCATTTTTGTACCCCATTGTACTAGTGCTATTCTCCCAACTTCACATTTCACATTTTCTTTTTATCTCTCTTGAGTACTCTAGTAGCCTTGGCAAGATCAATAATTGTGGATTACTAATTGCTCCTTTGGTCAGGGGACACCATTAGAGGACCATCACTTCATTAAATAGGTTCCTACTACCTCTACCAAGTTGAATCTTTGATGTTCTCCTGCAAATCATTGAAGCCTCTTGCCTCCCCAAGTCTTGATATAACCTATAGATGTCAGCAATTTGTCTTGGAACTTGACACTTCTCATTAGTGAGATCAGGCACAAATATCACCCTAGAAATATATTACTTATTCTGCAGCGTTGGGTCATTTTTCTCAAATTGCAATTCTGATGATATTTTATATGATATTACCAGTTTAATGAAATTCCTTGTATATGCTTAAAATTTAAACTATCCAAAAAAAAACACATTTCTCTACACAAAACAAATTCTCAGTGGCTAAATGGGTTTGGGTTTCATGGAGAGGAAGAAGAACATATTAGTCTGTGTATGGCTATTTTTTGTTTTTCTTTTAGTTATTATGTTAATACTTTGGTAGGACGTCTGTTGTATTTTATATCACAGGGTTACCCGAGGTTAATGGGGGAATATTCCCCCTTTTAACAAAGGAAAAATCTAGAAGGAAGGAAAAAAAGGAGGAGTGTTCACCCAGGAGAATATATTGCTAGCATTTTCTAAGGTTTAGAGCAATCAGGTAGATAATTTGGAGGCACACAAATTTCATATAAATAATATGTTATAGTATTTTGTGGTAGAAGGCACCTTAGAGGTCAGCTCTTTAACTCATTCTAAGTTATATATGTATATATATATATATATATATATGTATATGTTATATATCACATACATAATGTAATAATATATAATACATGTAATATGACATATAAAGTATTATATATATATTACATGTATGTAATGCATAACATATATATGTGTGTGTGTATATATATATATATATATATATATATATATATATATATATATATATAACTTAGAATGAGTTAAAGAGCTGACCTCTAAGGTGCCTTCTAACACAAATACCTATCTATCTATCTAACTATCTATCTATCTATCTATTTATCTATCTATCTATCTATCTATCAATTGAAGTGAATATCAGAAAGGGGCCTCAGAAGCCATATCTTCTAAAATAAGTTTGGAAATGAGGGAAATGGTCCCAAGAGGATTAAACGTTTGATCAAAGTTAGACGGTGCTTAAGTAGAAGAGCCAGGATCTGAATGCTGATGCTCTGCTGAAAATACTGTTCTTTCTACCAAGCTGTCCTTGTGGAATGTGTCAACATATTATATTAAATATTAAAGGTATTCATAACTCTTATGTCATTCTACTTTCTTCCATCTCATTAGTATTTATTTGAGAGCAACTATTGACATTTAAATTATTTCAAATTTTCAGAAAAATTCAATTAAGTATTCACTTTCTTTTAGGATGACTTGATAAGAGGCTTATAGAGGCTTATTTCTAGAGATATACATTTAGAAATGCTATTTCATAATAAAGTATATTTTAAATTACATCAAAAAATTAAATGTTAACATTGACCTTGTATGAGTTGCAAATGTTATGCCCAATAAAGATGATAATATTCTCCTTTTCCATATTTAATTAAGGTTAATTATTTTTATAAACAAAAGAAACATGGAATTTAGTTGGTAGAAAAATGATAATTAAATATCTTCATTGATGCAAAGAATGCTTTTATTGTTATGCTACTATAAAAGGATACAGGTTTTTCCCATGACAGCAATAATATGATGAGTTTCCCAGTTTTCTCTCTCTTTTCATAGTTTTTAGTATTTTTGCGAAGTTTATCAGAGATTCAAGATGATTTTCATGGTCAAGTGCTGGTTATCACGGATTATAAAGGATGTTGAAAAGTTACCTGGCAAAAAAACACACTTATCTCAAATATTAGAAATTGTCAGAGAAATCTGGAGGCCAAATGAGCAGCTCATTTCCAGTATGCTGAGTCAGGGAAAGTTTAATTGAATTAAATTGGCAGGAGTATAAACTGGCTCTTTAGCACTTGAAGACTATCCTTTTCTCCCACCCTACTGTAGTATGGAAACTTCCTTGTCAAAATAAAATCTTATAGGTGTGAGCAGCCATTTGCACACTAAGAATATGGATCTGTGAGTATGACTGCAATGGATGTCAAAATATATTCAGTTGTTGTGAGGAATGTTGACCTAGATGTTCTCATTCTAAAAAAGAAATGACATTCCTGCAAAACTGCAGCAACAGTAGGAATTCTAGAATGATGCAACAGTAGCAAAGAAGTTATAAATTTGTAGTACTGTAGCAAAGCTTTAAAACATCAACAAATGTGGGACAAAGCAGTAGAAAGAGATATGCTAAGGAGCTTCAAGAAATAGCAGGAAGCAGAGAGGAATAACCAGATTCTGAGATAAGAGAGTAAAGATTTAAGGTAAGAGACATGTTCTGGGGAAAAACAAAAAACAAATAGATAACACCAAAGCCTGTGACCTCCCTTATTTATGCCTATCACTTCTCTAGAGATTTTCTTAAGAAGGATGCCTTTAATCTTTTCTCATCAGTGTTTGCTTGTAGCTTCTACCATTTACATATGGAGGGCTGACTTTGATTATAATAGTTGATTTTTCCTTGCCACTTATTTTGTCTATTATTCCTCAATTAAATACTGATTGATTTATGTTTTATCTCTAATATATTAGTAAAGTCACTGGATGAGAGTTCCAACAATATATTTTCTTACTTTGAAATTATTGGAAATAATAATAATACATAAATAATAGTATTATAATAGTACATTAAAGCTTGCAAAGGGCTTTATAGTCTCATTTGATCCTTACAGCAATCATGGGAGTTGAATGAAATTATTATCTTCATTTTACATATGAAGAAGCTGACAAGGTCAAGTGACTTGTCCAGGGTCACATAGTAAGTTACTAAGGACAAATTTGAACTCATTTTTTTTGTGGCTACAGGTCTAGGACTCTATTCACTGTACCACCTAACAGGCTATTAACACTAAGAAATGCAGTTAGTGGAATATATATTTTCTAGTTTATATTTTAAATTCTTCCCTCTTTAGAAGAAAAGAAATAAAAGTATAAGTGGAAGAATAGTTATATTCCCAAAAGGGAAAGAGTTTATACTATGTGTTATTATCAGAAATGATAAATGTTTTTTTAATACTATAGAATAGTAGTGTTCATGACCTCTTATACTATTTTTACTAAATCCATTGTTGTAAGGGATATGATGGAAAAATTATGCTCTTCAGACTAGTAAGGTTTTGGATGACTTGTACAGTTTTAATTTTAGCATTTCTATAGTTTTTGAAAATATAATTTGAATTATTTTTAATAACTAACCACATTTCTTGTTTTGGGTGGATAACCTACTAGTTTCATCCAGTAAATATTGAATTGCCTATATACTATATCTTAGCTATATGATGAACTCCCTGTATAATATTGCAATTAACCAATGTAATAGTCAAATGAGATATAAGAAACTTAAACCTTTCCTCTCTCTTTCTCTGTCTCTCTTTTTCCCTCTGTTTTACCAAAATCACATCTATTGCTTCAATTTATGTAGAATATTGCACATTATGAAATGCTGATCAACTTCAGTCTGAATTCAATATTCTTTTTCTTGAATTTTTTTTAGAGAATGAAAGAAATAATTTGCAGCACTATTTCTATAAGGGGAACACTTTATTTTGTTTTGCTTTTTTGATTCAACCTTCAGGTAAAAACCTGTTATCAATGTCCATCTTTCTAAATATCAGGTTATGAGGACCCCTTAGTAGCTACCTAGGAGAAGTGAAAAATAATCCCTCGAACACCAAAGCATTTCAACAAAGGTCCAAATTAAAAGTTTTCAATTTAACCTTAAGCTATTCTGAAATGTGTACTCTTGACCTCTTTCTCTCTCATGGAAGTTGTATTATATAAAGGTCAGATAAAATTAAGCTTTCCTACTGGGTTTAATGTCTTCCAAATGCTTCTCGAAGACCATTGCATTTAGAACTGAAAAGAACATTGGTAATTATCTAGTTCAACCCCCTAATTTTACAGATGACAAAACAGACCCAGAGTGGTTAAATATTTTGTTCAGGGTCATATCAATTGTAAGTGACAGAGTTTGTATTCACCAATGCCCCCAGTAATTTAGCTGAACTTGGGAATAGTAGACAGGAATTTTCTCCATAAGGTTACTTGAGTAACAATAAAAAATATTGAACTAACTATCCAATTTCGAAAAGGAAAATGGGTAAAAAATAAGTAGGGCCCAAACTCTGACATGAACTAATGTAATCTGCTAGCGAAATAAGTTTATTACCAAGTATAGATTGAATAGATAGACTCAAATACCAACCATACTACTTAGAATTGCATTTTTTTTGAGCATGCAACTTCATATCCCTTAGACCTCTATTTCCTCATATGAAAATATAAAGGAATTTTAATATCCAGCCTAGTCTCTTCTCACACTAAATTTATCATAAGTTTCTAGTCAATCCTGGTCAGTATGCTGAAAATTCTGGAAATCTTGCTATATTAAGATTGGTAGAAGTAAACAAAAATATTTTCTTTTAAAAATCAATCTTAGAAGGAAAGCAGGAAACAATGTTTATAGCCAGTGTTACTAATGAAGTTCTCATTTCTAAAATATATAGAAAAGTTAGTAAAATATTTAAGCATTCACATCATTACCCATTGGATAAATAGTTAAAGGATATGAATATTCAGTTTTCAGATGAAGAAACTAAAGTTATCCATAATCATATGAAAAAATGCTCTGTCACTTTTGATTAGAGAAATGAAAATAAAAGTTACTCTGAGGTACTACTTCACAGAAAGCGAGAATGATCAATGTTGGAGGGGATGTGGAATACCTGGGACACTACTTTGCTGTTCATGGAGCTATGAATTGATCCAATCATTCTGAAGAGAAGGGATAGGGAAAGTCTGGTCAGCTAAAATCATTTGGTCTGGCACTGCCAAAGCAGCCACAGGATGGAATTGAAGTTCAATAAATTTAGGAACTTTAAAGGGATGAATTAATTAAATATTTGATCAACTCTAAGAGGCTAACTTTTAAGCTTTGGTCCTTGACTGACCCTGCTTTAGAGCAATTTGGAACTATGATCAAAGGGCTATCAAACTGTAAATACTCTTTGATTCTTCAGTACCACTTCTAAGTCTAAATTCCAAAGATATTAAAAAAACAAAGAGGTGATTTTTTTGATGTCTACACAGCATCCAAATCAAAATATTCAATAGGTAGTTGATGATGATATAAAGCAAGTCCTCAGGAAAGCAGCTAGGGTTTGATATGTAGATATTTTACCCAATTGTGTGACAATTGCACCATGGAGCTAATGAGTTCACCATCTCAGGTATTTCGGATTTTTTTTAATGATTTAAGGATTCTCCCATGGTCTTAGAGGCAAGGCACAATTGTTTCTTGTCCTTACTGCAAGACTGATTTACTATAACTATCCTAAACTGCATCTCATTTATTTATGTTATAGATAGTATACATGTAGGATTCATTACTTCAAGATACTTCAAGATAAAAATATAAATATGTTCAAGAATGAGTTTAATAAATCCTAAAATTGCACAATTTCATGAAAGGAGGACCCTTCTTGACTATAGGACTAATAATCTCTCTCTCAAATATTCCTCTCAGCAATCTACTCAACAAGTTGCCAACTAGATTATGAATGAAAATGTCATCAAAGGAGAACCAAGCTAAACTATTCATTCCACTGTCTATAATCATAGATGATGATTTATACATAAGAAATAACAGAGAATTTAAGGATATTTGGGTAAATTCTCTAACATTTCAAGTTGACATCATAAAGTTTAGCTTTTATACCTGAAAAAATATTCTTTGATGCCACTGTCTAATACCAGAGCTAGAAAACAACCTTTGGACTGATTTGATTTGACCTTTTCTCATAATTCTTCATTAAAGATGCCTAGCAATTAATTGGTAAGTGGAAAATAAATTAGTCATTCTATTTAGCTGTCATTATTTTTAAAAATTGAATGAATTAACTGGTATTTTATAGGAATCAGACAGAATTTTATGTTATGTATTTAAAGCCAGAGGGTACATCAGGGCAGCTACCACAGACATTCCTCAAGAACCTTTCTTGAAAATGCTACCTAGAACATTCTAGCAGGTCAGAGGAGGACACTGACCTTTTGTGGGATAGGATAGTTCTTTATCCCTTTTTTTTCCTAGGTGAGACCAAAAAAAGGGAAACATAAGATAGAAGCATTTGATGAGGGAAATTGTGTGACAATCTTCTAATGAAATCCAAAATCCTTCCTGCATTTCTCGAATCATTGACAGTGTTTTTCATATCCTTCCCACCATGAAGTAACTAGTTGGAATGAGAAGTAGCAAGTGACCTAGTGCCATCTGTTTTGTACAAGGTAGAACATGAATGCTTCTGTATTTGTTAGAATATGCAGCAATGGAGGGGTGTCACTTTTAATAGCCCTAAAAATCAAACCAAGTTGTTTCCATTTTTAAAGTGGATGCTTCCACTGTCTACAGTTTATTTATGTGAGTCTATGTGATGGTTACCTTGGCAACCAAAGTGGGCAAGCATCTGAGTGGCTGTGCTGCAGGCTTACAGTGTTAGGCATTGATTGCTTGCAAAAAATAACTCTTTTTAAAGGTGCATACAGTAAAAATTTTTGAACACAAAGAACACATTCAAAGTTGTGTTAGATTCCTTCATGTGTTTTTCTCTTAATATCTGGGATGACATATTAGCATCTATGCAACCAGTAGCAATATAGAAAGCATACAAATTTATTGCCTGACATTGTTTGCTCGTTTTATTGTGCTTGTTTTACCTCCCATTCTCCATTTATGATGATAGCATGGTATATTTATCATTTAGCATCTGAATATCAAACAGAATGTGAAAAAAAATTTCTTGATATACTCAGAAAAAGGAAAGAACTTGGCAGTCCTTCAAGTGCTATCCTGCCGCAGGCAAAGGACAAAATGAGAGTCAAGGCAATGATAAGCTGGTTGACATTGATGAGGGCAAATAAAATAAAAAAAGAGTGATGTAAGCAGCAGCTGGTTATCACTGGTGAGCATAAAATAGCACCAAAATATCTTAATTCCACTTTTGACTTAATTTATGCTGTCCTATTTTGTGATACAATTCAGAACAAGGCTTTCTTTTGAGTTTTTTCTTATTCAAATGTCAGTTTCTCTCTTGTTTGTCCAGCTGGCCCCTTGACTGTCCAAACTACTATTTATCAAACCATTTTTTGTTGTCTGAAAGACTTTGTATTAATGAAGTCTTATTGCTCAGTGAAATAATCACAGATTATCTGACAGTTATATATATATATTATATCTCTATCTCTATCTCTGTCTCTATCTCTTTCTCTGTCTCTATCTCTATCTCTGTCTCTATCTCTGTCTCTGTCTCTGTCTCTGTCTCTGTCTCTATCTCTATCTATCTCTATCTCTATCTCTATCTATCTATCTCTATCTCTATCTCTATCTCTATCTCTATCTCTATCTCTATCTCTATCTCTATCTCTATCTCTATCTCATCTTTTTAGGGCTATTAAAATCCAGGTCTGCTTTGGGGGAAAACTTATAGATGAAGATAGATGAATTGATAGGAACTTGCCAGAACAATGATTATCCCTTTTAAGGCTTAAGTTATTAAACTATGAGTCAATATTCCATTCAGATCTAAAGTGTGCATGCTGCCCTGAACACCGGCTTTTTTATTTTAAGAAATAGATATAGATTTAAATTTAGTCATAGATGATAGCTATAGATATAAGGAAGTCCCATATACACATATTGATATGTTGATATTTTAGAGATTTAAAGATCATTTCACTAAAATATTTTGACAAAACAAATGCTATTTCTCCTTATAGGCTCTAAGGACAAATAGTTCTTTGGTTTGTTTACAAATATTTGGGGTTTTTTGTTTTGTTTTTTCTGCTACAGCTGCTCTTTTCTCTTACCCACCTTTAAACACAAACTTATACAGACCATATAATATCCTACTCCAATGCCACATCATGGCAGGAAGGTGAACCTGAGACCTAAAGGTTATGCCATTAGAGAATATGTTCCCTGGCAAATTTTAGCTCTATGGGAAAGGTTTGAACATGGTCTTTGTAAGGGTCTGAATCTACTTTTATGGATCATCCTAGGCAGGTATTGAAAGGTTCACTACCAATAGTTTACTTATACCCTATATCTTTATATTTTGGCCATGACAGTGTATGAAACCTAAGAAAAAATCAAAAGCCTTAAGCCCTGTTTGATCTCTTGTCTCTTCCACAATGATGGCATCAAAATAGTAAAAGAAAAAAAAAATAATGGCAGCCAGTGCTATGAATCACATTATTTAGACCATCTATAAACTTTAACATGACTCTTAAAATTCTAACTGTGAAATCTCTCTCCAGTCAGTCTCTAGACAATTGATAAGCCCTTATTAAGTATGCACTATGCTAAATAGTAGGAAATACAGAGAAAAGGATACAGTCTATACCTTTGAGGATCTCACAGTCTAATTGTGGAAGTTACAACAGCTATGTAAAAGTATGCTATACACAGTGTAAATAGGAAAAAACCAATAGCAGGAAGGCACTAAAATTAAGGATTGAGAAAGGCTTCCTGTAGAAGGTGCTATTTTAGCTGGGTGTAGGGAGGAGCTCAGGGATACCAGGAGGCCAAGATGAGGGGAAGCAGTCTTCTAAGCAGGAAGGATAGTTCGGAAAAAAAAAACCACTTTAACTTAAGACATGGAGTGTCTTGTTCAAGGAGAATAAAGATACCAGTGTCTTTAGACAACTAGTAAATGTTAAAATGGTGAGGGTAACTTGTTATTTAAAGTTTTGAGTGCATGCATATTAGAATATTTTGAAAATGGGATAACTTCTGGGAGTATATATATATATATATATATATATATATATATATATATATATGGAGTATGATGCATATATATATATATATATGCATCATAGTCTTTATTATTCCAACTTTTTATGTGAGGAAACTGAAAATTGTTTTCATGAAAAGATTTTCCCAAAACCTAATTCTACTATGTCATACTGACTCCACATAAAAAAAAACATAAACAAACCCCCCAAACTGATAATTCAAATATAAGAAAAGAAAAAAAATACCTGAAATCAGGGTACCTATGTTACATTTTCAGTTATACCACTAATTGACTTTCAGGATTTGGATAGGTCCATGATCCTCAGTTGACTTATATATCAACGATCCTTCTAGTCTCCAAATTTCAATCCTTGAAGTCAGATAAGTATGTTTTATCTACTCATTCTCTCCCTTGCATTGAGTTGATTGACTGTGAGGGAAAAGAACAGATCAATGAGTACAGTCATTAAGAGCTTTTTCTGACACAATCAACATGGGATTTCAGAACACACACAGATATTATTTCCAGTTGTTTTATTATATGGAGAGGGACTTTCTGATTGGCTGCTGGACCAGTTTTAAAATAGGACTGTGAAATTACTTATATGCATATACACATGGACATATGTAATCCATGAAAATATTGAGAATGATCACTCATTATAGATTGTCGTCAGGTTTAATTTGATTTTTAGGGAAATTATTGCCTATGCTCAGAAAAATATGGCAAATATGGAAAGAGAGTTTGGGAACAGAATTCAAAGTTAACCTAAAACTAGCTCATACCAGTTTCTGAGAATGGATTGCTAAAATTTTAGTCTTAGTATTTATACTTTAGAAACTAACAAGCACTAAAAATCAGGGCTTAATTTAATTATTTTCTAAAATTTTATCCTCTAGACATAGAAAAAGTGATGGAGGGATAAAAATTTAGTTCATACTAATACATGTTCTGTGTATATCTATATATATCTATATCTATCTATCTATCTATATAGATAGATAGATAGATAGATAGATGTGTAAATATATGTAAATAAAGATTTTTGAATGTAGTTATGATACTACCAAATTAGGCTTCACCAGAATTAATTGGGTGACAGTATGACATTCTACAGACATTCTACAGAGCTCATCAATTTCAGGGATGTTTATATTTTTTACTGAGATTTCAAAAATGATGTTTCTAGAGTATTTACAAAAATGATATCTACCAGATTTCAGAACTGATAAAAAAAGATGTTTAATTCACAACAAACAGTATTATGCAGGGGAGAGAGAGAGAGAGAGAGAGAGACTAAAATTGGATTCTCAAGAACCTGAATACAGCCCTTCCATCTCTAAAAATATTTTCCTATAATTTATCAAATATTTCATGAATGAATATTCTTAATATTTTTCTTCCATTCAAATTTTATGGCACCTTAAACATAAATTTTAAAAAATTAACATGCTCATTTTAAAGTCTGAAAACAAATTTTAAAAATGTCACTTCCCTAATTACATAAAAGGGAAAGAAAATCTTACATAGGAAGTAAAAATCCATGAGAAATGCAGCCCTCCACCCCTCTCCTCTCAAAAAATGAAAGAACAGAAAGATGAACTGTGAGTTAAACAGGAAGCAAATTGAATTTGATAGTCTATCTTAGCAGACCAGATACCACTTGAACCAAATAAAAATTTCTGGCTGGAGTCTTTTAGAAAGGGAACTGAAATCCAGGAGTCTGGCATTGAATTAAGTGAATTAAGATACACAAAATCCTTCAACTAGTTGACTATTCCAATATTACACATATAGTAATTTCCATCAACAAATATAGTATTTCAGAGAAACAAACACAACAATACAAAAAGATCCCTTTTCCTTCTCATAGCCTGAGTCATTGTTTATTGAGCTCAAATACTTCCTGAGATTTTAAATGTAGAAGTATTTTTTAACTGACAAATGTACACTATAAATTAGATGATGGAATAGAAGATTAGGCAGAGAATGAATGTAAAAATGCAAAGAAGATATTAGTTAGAAAGAGTCAAACATTTAAAAACACCCAAGAAAGTCAATAATATCCTTGCCAAAATGGTCTATTTTTCAACCAAACATATAAAAGATAAACTAGTAATTTTCAGAAAAATGTGAAAAAGAAAAGGGAAAAATGTTACTACATTATAATTTGTGAGTATTTTGGCATGTTTTCTGTAAAAAATAAAACTCCAAAAGATTGCAGATTTTCATAAGTTAGCAAGAAACTCAAGACTCATTATTAAAATGAAATACCCAGACATATTTTTCATTTGAGACAATTTTTATATTATTTGATTTAATAGGTGTGCAATGAGACAGCTAGGTGATACAGTGTGTTGAGTATAAGACCGAAAGGCCAAAACACTTTAGGTCAAATTCCCCTCCAGTTATTTATAGACTAGGTGACCCTGGGAAAGTCAATTAAGCTTTGTTTGTCTCAGTTTCCTTCAAGGGAAAATTCGGTTCATAATAGCACCACCTGCCAAGATTCTTGAATGAGACAATATTTGCAAAGCATTTTGCAAATGTTAAAATTCTATATAAATGTTGGAAATTTTATTATTGTTATTATGATGTTATTTTCTCAAGGTAGTTCATCATTAATCTCTATCTCAAAGAAAACTCAAGAATTTTATTTGGACTAGCAATATCTCATTCTAGCATGTAATTTCTGTTTTAGAAAGATATTCAGGGTTATTAGTGCATAAATGAGATGTGAGATATTATTTGAAAACAATTTGAATTAACAAGAATTTATTTACTTTTTAAAAAGTAAGTTAAGGATATATTTGCAGACTTCAGAGCAATATACTAAAATTCCTCTGGGCCCTTCATATTGTCACTCAAACTAGGAACCTACAAAAGTCCTCTTCACCATCTATAACTTATCTCCCATAATTTTCAATCTAGCAATTCCATTGACATTCAGAGAAAGTTCTTATTAACTTATAGCTTATTCAGATGGAGAGGTTTTTTGTACTATCAGTTTTCTATCTGTAATTCCCAAATGGAAAGAGTCAGAACAAAGTACACTGACAGTGCAATATTGACTACTAGAGTGATCCTTTGAACTCTTTGTTTTAACTTTTAACATCATATATTCTTTCAGTATGTGAGAATAGGTGAAAATGAAAAAAAGGAATTGGTTTTAGTCCTTTATTCTCATACTACTGAGGCTGTCGATTCTAAGCAATGGAGCCTTATGGGGATAAATTACTACTCCCAGCCTTTTTTCAACAATCTGTGGTCAGCTGGAGTCATAATAGCTCCCTAAAATCTGATGATAATAATTGCTCTTTTCCTGAAGATTTCAGATTTACAAATTAGATTTTTTTAATAGCTCTCCTATGAGGAAAATGGTTGGTATATCATTATTCCCATTTTACAGAAATGAAAATTGAGATTCAGAGAGATTAAATGTTTTGTGCCTAAACACACAGCTAGTAAGTGTCAAAACAAGGGCTTTCACCCAATTTGTTTTATTTTCTTTTATCTTATTGATTGGTTTTACAATTTTAGTATATTTTCTATTGCTTTATCTTATCACATTCATTGCATGTGTGAACCTCTAAAACTAAGCCTTTTACATTGACCAGATTCTTCCTCTGAATAATGTAGAGGAGTTTATTTTTTAAATTACCCTTCTCACATGAGGTCTTTTGTTTATTTGTTTGTTTACATTTTTGGTGAGCAAGATTGGTGAGGAGAACCAGGGTTTGGGTAAAGGAGTTTGGCATGAGAAATACATTTATATTCATGTATACACACATGCATATATAAGCATACATACATGTGTATATGTATATGTATGTGAATATATCTATTCATATATCTATATTTCTCTCTCTCCATATATATGTACGAGATAAGGCCATATCATGAAGTTTTAGGATGCAGAAAAAATTGCATTATTTGCTCTACCCTTTCCCAAACATTTTAGTATTGGTTAAATTAGGCAAAAAGGAATATTAAGGTCTGTCTTTAAAGGACAAAAAAAAAATCTACAACACTTTGAACTGTTTGTGAAGAGGACTATTATTAACTAATGTCTCCTATTCCTGCTATTGATTGACACAGTATTATCTAGCTATTTGTAAAAGCCAAAGGTAAATTTCACTTCAAAAAATCCTTGAGTATTGGTCATATGTGTATACATATACAAAGAACAAAAACATGAACAACAAAACTACTCTCAAAACATCTTAGATATAGAAGAGTTATGAACCATATGATTAAGTTGAGAACACCTCTTTCTGTTGTTACCCAAATTGAGTCATTTCTTTAAAATTATTCAATTTTTAAAAAAGCTTCAAGGAAACTCTAGTTCTAAAAAACAGAAGAATAACCATTCCAAGCAACAGCATCCATGACAAGAAGGGATAATGACTAGGCCTGGAAAAAATGACTTTTCCAAATTAGAAATTGAGTGAATGTCCATCAATTGGGGTATGGTTGAACAAATTGTGGTATATGTATGCTATGGAACACGATTGGTCTATTAGAAGCCAGGAGGGATGCGAATTCAGGGAAACCTAGAAAGATTTACATGAACTGCTGTTGAGGGAGATGAGCAGAACCAGAAGAAAATTGTACCATAAAAGCAACATGGGGTTGATGATCAATCTTAATGGACTTGCTCATTTCATTAGTGCAACAATCAGGGACGATTTTAGGGTATCTGTGATGGAGAATATCATCTGTAACCAAAGAAAGAATTTTGGAGTTTAAACAAAGACCAAAAACTATTATCTTTAATTAAAAAAAGTTATTATGTAATTTTGCTATCTCATATTTTTTTTTTTACCCTTTAGGATATGATTTTTCTCTCAACACTTTTAATTTTGATCAATGTATTGCATGGAAACAATGTAAAGACTACCAAACTGCCTTCTATTGGGGGGTGGGGAGAGAAGCAAGATAAGGGGAAAAACTGTAAAATTCAATAAAAATACAAAAAATTAAAAATAAATTAAATACAAAAAATGGAATTTCTTTTGACTTAATTTTGTCTCTATGCTTTTCTATGGTTACCTCATCATCACAGAAAAGTAGAAGAAGTTTTAGTTAGTCAGCAAACTTTTACTACTCTCTAGGGGCATGTAGTCCTGAAATCAGGAGGATCTGAATTCTAACCCAGTCTCTGATGCTTAATAGCTGGTGGATTTTGCGTAAGTCACTTAATCCTTATTGCCTCACATTCATGGTCATCTCCAGTCATGTTCTGGTCCCTGATTCATATCTGACCACTAGACCCAGATAACTCAGGAGGAGGGTTAGGCTGGTGACTTAAAGCAAGATCCTCTTTACTCAAATTCAATTCACATACATGTCATGCTATCTATCACCTCTGTGGTGTCATTGTTTTATTTGAGAATGAAGGAAAAACATCTTATTTACTATCAACATTTACTATCAACATCTTCACTCTCTTACAGTATACTATGTTAGGCACTAGGAATATAAAAAGGCAAAACACAATCTCTTTTTTACAGGAGTTACATTCTAATGGGAAGACTTATATTCTAATGGGATGGCAATTTTCAAATAATTATTGTAATCCAAACCTCAAAGTTCAATTGTTTAGAATTCTTTCTTACATGTGGGACAATGTTTGCATTTGTTTTGTGTGTTCATTGTTTGTTTTCCTTGTAGGTTATGTACATCCACATGAATCTGACTAGAGGAGACTCCTTTCTCTTTAGAATATGGTTTAAAACTCATCAGGCAACTAAAATCACTTTTTTTTTCAATATTACTTATTCCTTCTTAATTGCCAAATCTAATATCTCTTTCTCAGTTCAAATCCTATTCAACCTTCCTGCAATCTCTAGTAAAGTAACTCTTCTTTCTGATTTCTCTTTCATGGTTCTTTGCTTACCTTTCTGATCATTCCTTTTAATTTTTTTTTTTTTTTTTGCTGGTTCATTATCTATAGCATGAACCTAAATCTGGGTGGACCACGGAACCTTTTATTTTCTCTCTATTCTTTTTCAGTGACTTCATCAGTTTATATATCTATGTTGATAAAATTCATATCTATATACTAGCCCTAGTCTCTCTTCAAGGCTTCTTCTGCATTATGAATTTGGACATTTCATTTTAGATGTTCAAAATGGACTTAATAGCTTTTGTTGATTGGTTCTATCCTTCATTATCAAAGCAGATTAAAATTACCTCACTATGATTGAGACAAATTACAGTGTATCTGACTGTTACTGATCAGAACAACACAAGCTTGGAATGCTCCACCACAGGTTGGATACATATAGTCCATGTGAAACCCTGAGGTGGGAACCCTAAACTTCTGTATATCGTATTTCCTTTGAGCTGCTTCAATTCTACCTTCCTCATGTAGCACAACACCCTCACTGATGAAGGCATGCATGCTGGGTGGTCCTGTGTCAGTGTTTTCCATGCTGTATAATCAATTCTAAAGTTGTTCAATGAGATCTTCAGTATGTCTCTCTATTTCTTCTTCTGACCCCCTTGTGAGTGCTTGCCCTGTGAGTTCTCCATAAAATAGTTTTTTTGGATAAATATATGTCTGGCATTCTAAGAATGTATCCAGACCAGTTGCACTCTCAGTAGTTATGTTGGAATGCTAGTCATTTTAGCTCTGTAAAGGATCTCAGTATCTGGTATCTTGTCCTGCCAGGTGAGAATCTTCCTAAGACAATTTAAATGGAAGATATTCAGTTTTTTGACATGGTACTGGCAGACTGTCCAGGTTTCACAGGTATACAACAATGAGGCCAGCACAATGTCTCTGTACACCTTCAGTTTGGTAGTTATTCTAATATCTCTTCCTTCCCTCCCACACTTTCTTTCACAGTTTCCCAAATACTGAACTAACTCTGGCAATGTGTGTGTCAACTTCATTATCAAGGACAGCCAAGATAAGTGAACTTGTACACAGTACTCGAAACCTCTCCATTTGATATAAACAATAGCTCCACATATGGATGGTGTGATGCTGGCTGATGGGGCACCTGTGTTTCCTTGGTGCTAATTGTTAGATTAAAATGACCACAAGCATCAGAGAATCAATTCATACTTTGTTGAAAGTCAGTTTGAGAGGCTGCATTGAGTGCACAATCATCTTAAAATAGAAGATCATGCACCAACACTCCCTCCACTTTGGTCTTGGCATGTAGCCTTTTCAAGTTGAAGAATTTGCCATCAGTAGGTACAGTAGCTGGTTTTGAGGCCATGTGAAGACATTTGATAATATGGCTGAAAACATCATGCTAAAAATATGGGAACAAGGATACATCCTTGTTTCAACTGCATTGATGACTGGGAAATCTTGAAAGCATCCTTCACTATCCAGATCCCAGGCAAACATGCTGTCAAGTAATTGATGTACAATACTGATGAACTTTTCCAGGTATCAAATTTTGACAATATTTTCCATAAACCCTCATGACTGATAGTATCAAAGGTTTGGTCAGATCTGTTCTGTTCTTGGCATTTTTTTCTGGAGTTGTCAGGCAGCAAACACCACATTGACTGTTCCTCAACCCTTTCTGAAGCCACATTGACTTTCAGGGAGCTGGCCATCTTCCAGGTGAAGAATCAGCCTATTGAAAAGGATTCTGTCAAGAATCTTACCAGCAGTGACTAAAAGAGAAATTCTCCTGTGAATGTCACAGGACAATCTATTCCCTTTAATTTTATAGAGATAGACAATGGGGGCATCCATAACCTGGAAATTTTCAGTCAGTTTTGGATGAGCAATGGACCCTCCTGCCAGGTGGATTTCAGCTGGAATAGAATCAGCACCAAGAGCTTTGCTACTTGTAAGGAGTTCTAATGGCATTCAAACCCATTTCTACAGTTGCAACTTCAACTAGGAATTGATTGACATCAACTTGAGGTAGGCAATCAATGACTTCTACATTGATTGATGTCTGTTAAAAATGCCATGGAAGTATTCAGTCCCTTTCTCTAGGATCTTGACCCTATTGTTAATTAATGTGGATCTATCAGCATTGAGTAGTTGAAATGCACCATATGTCTTTGGCCCAAAAATAAACTTCAGGATATCATAAAAGCATTTTGGTTTGCTACTCTGCATAAAATTGAATCTCATCTACCTTTTTACTGAGTCAAGTGACCTGCAACTCTCTCAGTTTTGAATAGATTTACATTTTTGAAGGGAAGATTTTATCTATTTTGAGTTTTACAATTTTTCACCTATTCTTGCTTCCTTCCCCCCACTCCCCAGAGAAGGCAATCTATTAGTCTTTATATTGTTTCCATGGTATACATTGATCTAAGCTGAATGTGATGAGAGAGAAATCATTTCCTTAAGGAAGAAAAATAAAGTATAAGAGATGGTAAAGTTACATAAGATAACTGGTTCTTTTCTCCCTAAATTAAAGGTAATAGTCTTTAGTCTTTGTTCAAACTCCACAATTCTTTCTCTGGATACAGATGGTATTCTCCATCATAGATAGCCAAAATTGTCCCTGACTGTTGCACTGAAGAAATGAGCAAATCCACCAAAGTTGATCATCAGTTCTATGTTGCTATTAGGGTGTACAATGTTCTTCTTGTTCTGCTCATCTCATTCAGCATCAATTCATACAAATACTTCCAGGATTCCCAGAATTCCCATCCCTGCTGGTTTCCAATAGAACAATAGATTTCCAATAACACACATATACCACAGTTTGTTAAGCTATTCTCCAACTGAAGGACATTAATTTAATTTCTAATTCTTTGCCAACACAAACAGGGCTGCTATATATGTTTTTGTACAAATGATGTTTTTACCCATTTTCATAATCTCTTCAAGGTATACACCTAATGGTGGTATTGCTGGATCAAAGGGTATGCACATTTTTGTTGCCCTTTGTGTATAATTACAAATTGCACTCCAAAAAGGTTGGATAAGTTCACAGATCCATCAATAATGTATTAGTGTCCCAATTTTCCCATATCCCTTCCAACATTGATCATTGTCCTTTCTGGTCATATTGGATAGTCTGAGAGGTATGAGGTGGTTCCTCGGAGATGCTTTAATTTGCATTTCTCTAATAAGTAATGATTTAGAGTAATTTTTCATATGACTATGTATCATTTTGATTTCTTCAACTGTAAATTGACTTTTGCATATCCTTTGACTATTTGTCAGTTGGATAATGGTATATTTTTGGAAATTTGGTTCAATTCTCTATACATTTTAGAAATGAGTCCTTTGTCAGAAATACTAGTTGTAAAAATTGTTTCCCAATTTACTACATTTCTTTTGATCTTGGTTATAGTGATTATGCAAAAGCTTTTTAATTAACTGTAATCAAAATTATCTAGTTTGTTTTTAATGATGTTCTCCATCTCTTCCTTGGTCATAAACTGTTCCCCTTTCCATAGATATGCCAAGTATACTACTCCTTGATTTCCTAATTTGCTTATAATATTGTTTTTTATGTCCAAATCCTGTATCCATTTTGAATCCTATCTTAGTATAGGTTGTGAGGTGTTGGTATAATTCAAGTTCAGTTTTGACTAAGAGAGAGAGAGTTTTTATCCCAATACTTGGACTCTTTCTGTTTATCAAATGGCAGATTACTATAATTATTTCCTGCTATTATACCTAGTCTATTCCACTGATCCACCACTCTATTTCTTAACCAATACCAGACAGTTTTGATCACTGATGCTTTTTTATTATAATTTTAGATCTTGTAAGGCTAAGCCATCTTCTTTTGTCCTTTTTTTTCATTGAATCCCTGGAAAGTTTGACTTTTTATTTCTCTATATGAATTTACTTACAATTTTTTCTAACTCATTAAAGTAAATTTTTGGAGTTTTGATTGGTAGAGCACTAAACAAGTAGTTTCGTTTTGGTAGAACTGTCATTTTATTATATTAACTCGACCTATCCATGATCAGTTGATGTTTGCCCAGTTATTTAAATCTGATTTTATTTGTGTGAGAAGTATTTTGTAATTGTTTTCAAAAAGTTTCTGAGTCTGCCTTGGCAGGTATTTTATATTGTCTGAGATTACTTTGAATGGGATATCTCTTTCTAGCTCTTTCTTCTCTATCTGGCTAGTCATATATAGAAATGTTGAGGATTTATGATGGTTTATTTTTATATCCTGCAACTTTGCTAAAGCCGCTAATTATTTCTAGTAGTTTTTAGATGATTTTTGTGATTCTCTAGGTTTACCATCATGTGTTCTGCAAAGAGTGAGAGTTTTGTCTCTTCCTTCCCAATTGTAATTCCTTCAATTTCTTTTTCTTCTCTTATTGCTGAAGCAATTATATCTAATACAATATTGAATAGTAGTGGTGATAATGGACATCC
Organism: Macrotis lagotis; assembly: GCF_037893015.1. Classification (NCBI taxonomy): domain Eukaryota; kingdom Metazoa; phylum Chordata; class Mammalia; order Peramelemorphia; family Peramelidae; genus Macrotis; species Macrotis lagotis. The sequence continues at coordinate 356,940,388 of NC_133666.1, forward strand.
TTGCTTCACCCCTGATCTTATTGGGAATGGCTCTAGCCTATCCCCATTGCATATACTGCTTCAGATAGGTACTGCTTATTATTCTAAGGAACAATCCATTTATTCCTAAACTCTCTAGTGTTTTTAGTAGGAATGGGTGTTTTATTTTGTCAAAAGCTTTTTCCAGCATCTACTGAGATAATCATATGATTTCTGATAGGTTTGTTATTGATATAATTAATTATACTAACAGTTTTCCTAATACTGAACCAATCCACCATTCCTGGAGTAAATTCTACTTGATCAAAATGTATTATCCTAGTGATAACTTGTTTGAGTAGTTTTGCTAAGATTTTATTTAAGATTTTTTTGCAGCTATACTGATTTAACTCTTCCTGGTTTAGGTATTAGCACCATATTGGTATCACAGAAAGAGTTAGGCAGGGTTCTGTCTTCACCTGTTTTTTCCCAAAGAGTTTATATAGAATTGGAACCAACTGTTCCTTAGATGTTTGATAGAATTCACTAGTGATTCCATCTGACCCTGGAGATTTTTCTTAGAGTGTCAATAATGGTTTGTTCAACTCTTTTTCTGTGATAGGGTTTTTTAGGTTTTTCATTTCCTCTTCATTTAACCTGGGCAATTTATATTTTTTATAAATATTTGTCCATTTCATTTAGATTGTCAATTTTATTGGCATTTAGACTTCACTTTTCATGGAATTAAATGCTGCCTGCTTATAAATGAATGAACTATCCTGCTGGTAAACCCTGTATAATTTTCCTTTTCCATTTAGCAGCTTCTATACTTTCCCATCATTTCCATCAAACCAGTCTTGCTGTTTGTGAGTTTTTTGGTCTAGAGGAGCAAATGCAGTAAGGTACGACAGATTCTGAAAGATGTCTACTCCTTTTCTGCTCCACTGTTGCCATCTGTGTGTTGGTTCAATTTTCCCTTCAAGTTGGCAACAAGTATTCCAGCTAAGAGAGACACTATAATCTCTTGACCTTAATTTGTCTAGTAGTCATTTTGCCTTGAGGCCACAATTTTGGTTGTATATGAATATTTAGCTTAGAGACGATGCATCTGTGATCAGTCCAGCACTGTGCACCACACATGGCCTTTGTCACACTCACATCTTCTCTGTCTCTTCTCCTTGCAATCACATAGTCTATTAGATGCCAGCTTTCTATGACATCAATCAATGTTTGCATCCAGGAAGTTTTACTGAATTTAGGTAAACAGAAGATGGTGTTTGTAATGAGAACATCATGAGATGTGTAAGTCTTCAGTAGTAGATGACCATTCCTGTTGCTGTTTCTAACTCCATTTCTCTGAAGGGACCCCTGCCTTGTCTGGAAATAAGAGCCTACATTAGATTAAAGTTAACCCGAATTATATGCTTGTCCCCTTTTGGATTATTATTCATCATTGTTTGTCATGGTAGGAGCATAGGTAATGATGATAATGGCATGGCATTTTCCTGGAAGTGGTAATCTCATGAGCCTGACACTCAGTCCTTGTGGTAGGCATCCAAGAATGCTGACTAGATGAGTTTTGATTGCAAAATCTACCCTTTCACTGTGATCACTCAAGAAAAACATGTATCTAGTTCCAAATTCAATAAGTTGGCCTTCATGTGCCAGTCTTGTGTCACTCAGGACTGCTATTTCAATATGATACCTTATGAGTTCTCTTGCATCAAGAGCTGTTCATCTTTCAGGTCTATTGAATCTTGTGTTGTCCATGAAGGTGCACACATTCCATACACCAGTGGTGAGTGGAATCTTCTTTGAAGAAGTTTTTGTAGATTTTTCTGTGTCTCAACTGTAAGATGGGATCCTGCCTGATGCAGTAATCAGGCCAAGGTTGGGAAAGCAGACAATTTTTAGGATACCTTTTCTGGTCCCTTCCTCATATCAGGAGGTGGGTAGTGCAATCCTTAAAAGGGCTGCTCAGTCACCCGGGGGGCTGACAAATTCCACTGCTGCTTTCAGTGGGGAATTGACCCTATGACCTGGGATGCCTGTGTGCAGGTTTGTGACTACAGCTACCAGTGTTTCTGAAGCTGCTGCTTTGTCACTTGCCTGTTGAGGATTAGTTATGAGTGATGTCTTTTTCTTCATGCATATATCAGATTTAAGTGAGGTAGAACTACATGAATCATCCGCATCGCTCTCTCTTTCAAAGTCGGCATGATCCAACAGCAAGACAGAATCAAGGCAACTGATTCTGTTAACTCTAGGTGCAGTGAATGGCCCTGGAATCTTTGATGTCTAACCAAGTTCTCAGCATTCCACAGCTCCTGCTTCGACTGGCTTCATGGCTGTTGGAATGAATTGTTATTTTCTGCATGCTCCACCAGTGGAAAACTTTGCATGCTTGGGGTGAACACCCACCACTCCTCATTGATGAGTTTGAGACTTCCTTGGTTACCATCTACCTGGTTTAGCCTACCTGCTGAAGTGGTTGATCTGGGTGTTGTCACTCTTCATGCTACAGCTTCTTGGACTCACAGATGAGAATTAAGTGACTCAGATGGACATCAAAGTTGGAAAGTAGGCCTGAAAAAGGCTCAGCAGCCCTCACACCAAGGTACAAGTCTTCCTCGAATGTACCCTACTTCACTAATTGCCTTTACTCCAAAATTCACCCATCATTCCAACTTCCCTTTTTGTTGTTGTTGAAGTTGCCACCATCCTACTAATCATTCAGATTGCACCCCAGGTGTCATCATCAATTATTCATATTTTACCCATTTAACCATTCAGTTGCCAAGTCTTATAACTTCTACTCCCACATCTCCCACATCTGGGATCTTCTCTCTACTCATCAATTCACTACTCTAATTTAGGCCCCATTGCATTTTTGCGAGGATCATTGCAATAGTCTAATGGTCTTCTTACAGACTCTATCCACTACAATCCATCCTAAACACTAATGCCAAAGTGATATTCCTTTAAAACAGATCTGACTAGGTTATTCCTCTACTAAATGAATTCCATTGCTTTGCCATTATTTCTACAACAGTAGTCTGTAATCTTTATACTTTCTGTTTCATGGACTCTTCAGAATTTTTTAAAATGAATAAAAAAATTTCATAGCATTTTGAGGATATAGCAATTATTTTGAAACACATTTCCAAAATATTTAGATAAAACATAAGAGTTCCCAGATTCTCAGATTTATGAATCCTTACTTCAGGGTCAAATCTTCTTGTTTTTGGTATTTAAAGCCCTTTACTATCTGTCCCCAAGCTATCTTTTCTGTTTATACATTACTGTCCTACATACACACTACAATTCATCTAAATGACATTTTTCTCCTCTTCTTTTTTCCTTTTTTATTCTTTCTTCTTTCTTCCTTATCTCCCTCCCTCTCTCTTCATTCCTTTTTATAACTTCTTCCTATTTCTTTCCTTCCATCCTTCATCCCTCCATTTTTCTCTCTCTCTCTTTCATCCTTACCTCATATATTGAGATTCATCTCCCTATTTGTGTCCCTTTGAGCTGATATATCTACCCATTTTTCATGTTTGGAAACGTACTCTTTCTTTTACCTCAACTTCTTAGAAACCTGAGTTTATTTAGACATTGCAGTAAAGCACCATCTTTGACAAGAAGCCTTCCCTGTCATATTCCAGGGAATAAATTAGATTGCATATATTTTGTGCCAACCTAAGGTGCATGTATTGTCACTTTGAGTCAGATAATAATCTCTAAAGGGGGGATTGTTTCATTTTTGACTTGGCAAAGACAAGAGAGACAGTTTTTTGCATAAAGAAAACTGGGTTTGAAATCAGGAAGACCTGAGATCAAATCCAGCCTCAGATACTTATATCTGCTTCAGTTTCCTTTACTAGAAAATGAAATAACAGTGCCTATCTATTGGAACTATTGTGAGGTTCAAATGAAATAATATTTGTAATGTAGTTAGCACAATTCCTACAAACAGTAGGTTTTTAAAAGATGTTTCTTTCATTCCTCTACTTCTTGATGATAAATAAGTAATATGATGATTAATATAATAGTTTTTATGTGGGATGAGGTAGCAGCTGATTGTTGTCTGGGCTGGGAAGTACCAGTAATTCTACTACTGCCCAACCCTAAAAATTAACACATATATAGTCATTTCCCAATTCTGTGTAAAAATCTGTGCCAGGTTCTCTAGACTTAAAATAGGTAAAGAAGAAATATTCATTATGTTGCAAGTATCACTGCATTTAAGAATTTCAAACTACTCCTGAGATGGAAAAGGTGAAATCTCAGATAAATACTATGATGCATGTCCATCTGTAGGCTACTTCAGTTTTATTACAGATTAGTCAAATAATTGAAACTGAACCCTAGCCAATGAGGAACTATTAAAGTTAACTACAGTATACAAGGGCAAAATAAACAAAAACATATTTGGCTCCTCTGGCCCTCTTCCCAAGGGTCCTTAGAGAAACCTACAGGTTCAGAGATGTCTTCTATGTATCTTGAAAGCATAATCATGCCCATCCTCAAACTCTAGAGGTTTGTATTTCAATTCCCTTTTGAATGCAAACAGAAGTCCCCAAATCTTTAATTTCAAGCACTGAAATTCACTCTCTAACACCTCATTAAATAAAAACTACACTTGAATAGTCCCATTGAAAGTACAGGGTAAAAAACATTTGTGAGTTTTCTGCTATTTCCTCTTGCTAAATATTTACTCAGATCACAGTTCTCAGCTTCCTTACTATGTTGACTATGGCCATTTGCTTATGATCAATATGGGAGTTTCATAATTTTCTTTAGACCAAAGGCAGACTTTTAGTTGCTAGGTGGCACAGTGGCAAGAGCTCTGGGCCTGGAGTTAATGAGACTCCTCTTTTTTGAATTCAAATTTGACTTCAGGAACTTATTAGATGTGTGATCCTGGGCAAATAATAACTCTTCTGCCTTTGTTTCCTCATCTGAAGAAGGAAATGACAAACCATTACACACCTCTATGAAGAAAATGCAAAATGGGGTCACAAAGAGTTAGAAACAAGTCACCAGTCTGAACCACAATCTTTCTCTTTTCTCTCCACCCTCCTCCTTCCCCATCCAATTTCTGTCACTTTTCTAGGTAATCCCAATGAATTTTTTAAGAATTATGAATTAAATTTGATTATATATAACATAATTCCATCTTCTTTTTCATAAAGATTATTGACAATGAATTACATTTTCAATTTATATTAAAATATTTTCCTAGTTTTATTCATTAGAATTAAGCTATAAATTCCTCCAAACAATTTATAATCTCATTCTCTCTCTCAAAATTATATTTGCTTTGAATTAAATTCTGCCCAGCACAGTGCAAAAGGTCACAAGACATGCAAGTTAAGAAGAGATTTCTTTTCAATATATATTAATAATATATTCATAGATTCAGGGGCAGCTAGGTAGAACAGTGGATAGGGCACTGGCCCTGGAATCAGGAAGACCTGAGTTCAAATCTGCCTTCAGATAATTAATAATTACCTGGTAGTATGATCTTGGGAAAGTCACTTAACCCCATTTCCTTAAATAAATAAAATTTAGAATTATGTTCATTGATTCATATAAATAATTCTGATAACTGTGTAGTATTAAAAGTATTCTAATAGGTGAAAACTGTAGCAGAGAACAATTAGTTTCACAGGAGTAAAAATTTATGAGTATGATATATTCCTAGATAAAATAAATTTGAATTATAAAAGGTTAAACTTCATATTTTAAAAGTCATGGTAATAGACATAAATTTTACTGCTTTGGAGGGGCTACTTGGATAACCTAGCTGCCCTAAGAGTATGAAGAGCAGGTATTTTAAGACATCTGAATGACCTAATGGCCATCTGTTGGAAAGAAAGAAAAAGGAAAAGAGCAAAAGGAAAGGAAAAAAATACTGCAGAATCCAAGAAGTATGGGACTAACATTTCCCTCCTTCCAAATTCCCCCAATTTTCTTTTGCTTGGAGGTGATGTGTCCAGATGCAAGGGGGCTTTGTTTCTAATAAAAGTAAAGTACAAATTTATTGTCTATGGTTGGATGAGACATATCACCCAGATGCCTAGAAGAAAAGAAAATGGAAAAATAATGAGCCTCAGTGCAAGTGTGGAAGACTAGAAAAAATGAGTATGATGGATATCTGGAATGCAGGGATCTATTATTGCATCTCAAATTCTTCAAGAAACAGGAAAACAGAAAAAGGAACCACAATTTCAAACTTATAGAACTTGAGATTCATTTTCTTATTTTTTCTTTATTCTTTTCTTGTGTTTGCTGGAACAAACTGTGCATAACATTCTAAAAGTATTGTGACATTTGATAACTATGAAATATGAGCATATGAAAAATATAGCTAGTCTGGACAACAGTATGTTAATTCACAGTAGAAGGGAAAAGCCTAATTTCATGGTACCACTTGATTATGTATATTTTTTCATTTTATAAAATACCAATTGTTGATTGATAAATACTTTGTGGACCAAATCTGTGTCTATCATTGGTATATTTATCATATTGCTTTGAAACATATGCTAAGAAAAAATCAATGCGAATTTATTTGTGTATGTACATATGCATGTGTATCTATATTTGTATATAGACATGAACTTTTTTTTAATATTAAAAATAAATGACTGGTTTTATTCATTACACTAAAAGAAATAAAACAACTAAATTTCATAGTATTACCTATTTCTCCTCATGTCTCCATGGCCACAGTTCCCTCTATGTGGTATTGCTAAATATTTATTGATTAATTATTGTATTGATTGCTATGACTTTTTGATGATGATGATGATGATGATGTTTTATCCTTCATTCTTAAATAATCTGCGAAAAATGATGCCATGAAAAGCACACGAATTGGATATGAGTGGGGGTTGCTATGTTAAGTCATCAGCCTCACTTTCTCCTCCAGAGCCATCTGGATTCAGTGACCAGATAAGGATCAGTATAATTGGAGATGACTCTGAATATGAGGCAATCAGAGTTAAGTAACTTGCCCAAGTTCACACAGCTAATAAGTGTCAAGTTTCTGAGGCTGTATTTTGAACTCCCACCCTTCTGATATCAAGGGCAGTGCTCTATCCACTGTGCCACCCTTTTGCCCCATTGATTGGCATAGTGAATAGAAAACTGGAGTAGCAGTAAGGAAGGCATAAGGCCAATCCTTCAGGTACTGTTCAGTTGCGTAACCCTGGGAAAATCATTTCACCTCTCTGATCTTCAGGTTCTTCATCTGTTAAATAAAGGAAAATGTCAGTTGTGAATTTCAGATGAAATAATGCCTGTTAAGTGTTCTCCATGTCTTAGTTAATGATATGTTATCTATCGCCTATCATTACAATATTAGATGGTAAGTTACTTGAGAACAAAAACTGTCTGGCTTATTTGTATTTTCTTTCCCAGAGCACAGCACAATGCCTGGCAGGTAGTAAGTGCTCAGTGAATTCCTTTTTATAATCCAGAGTGAAATATGTGACTAAATTAAAATACAAAGTGTTTTAGATGTGTATCTAGCCTTTTTCCATGTCTGCATGATGATTAGTTTTTTAAGTGATTTTTTTTTTAGGTTTTTGCAAGACAATGGGGTTAAGTGGCTTGCCCAAGGCCACACAGCTAGGTAATTATTAAGTGTCTGAGACCGGATTTGAACCCAGGTACTCCTGACTCCAGGGCTGGTGCTTTATCCACTATGCCACCTAGCTGCCCCTGATTATTAGTTTTTTAATCCATTTTTAAACCAGCTGGCAAAATCACTGCTCCCTAGCCTTATATTTAATCACTACAGAATACCAGCAAACAAAGTCTCTGGTGCTGGGTAACTAATCCAATTTTCTATGTCTTAGGACTGGTTCAATGGAATTAAATTTCAACAAACATCTATTGAATACCTACTGAGTACAAGATGTATAGTGCACCAGTTACTGCCTCTCACTAAAATGCTGCACCTGTAGATATTTAATAAATATTCCTTATTAAGATGAATTCTAATTTATATCCCTATCATACTAATTCATATACTCTGGGAACAGAGAATACCTAACAGTCTCAGCAGAGCAGTAGAACAGCACTCTCTATACATTTAATATGTTTACACTTACAGGCAGAGCCAAGGCAAATTTGAAGTCTATTAAGAAAGACAAAAAGATTTGGAATCTATGAGTCTATAAAGACCTTCCTTGTGAAGGAGTAGTGCCACCAAGTGTTGAACTCAGGGTGTCCTGGTATTTTAAAAACAACAAGGATATGCCTGAATTTAAGAAACTGGGGAATACCTGGTATTTAATGTTAAAACCATTATATGAAAAACATACTGCAATCTGTTAGCTCTTATAGAAGCTAAAAACAATGAATTTTATAGTAACTTAAGGGTCAAATGGAGATCCAAAGGAAATTGCATTCACTTGATATTCTTTTGATTACAGACCACCACAACAGCTTATTAATAGAAAAAGCATAATTTTTCCTCCCTCACCAATAATCTCCCTAATCATCTTAGGTTAGACTGTTCATCATTTAACAAGAAATATAACATTGTACTCTACATCACTGTAATGGAGTTAGATTTTGTACATTCTTTACAAAGGAGGCATTTCAATAAGTTACAACGGTCCTTTTCGTTCTCCATGCCATTATCTCTCTTCAGTTGTAATTCATGCTTTGCAGCTTCTAAAATTTTCCTCTCAGACTTAATGCATATTTAAAAATTGGGTGAATCTAGGGCCAAACAATAGTGGTTTTCATTTTTCCAAATGCCTACATCAACCATGTTGAGGGAGGGTAAAACCCTGAGTCCTTCATGGTACTTTATTTATAACTGCAGCAAAATCCCATTTTACTTGTCTTTCTGTTGCCATGGTTACAAGTTTCCTCACTTCAACAGGTCACTGTGAGCTATCAGTTTACATAAGGTCTCTGGTATATCACTGAAGCATTGACAAATTTTAAAAAATGTACTTTTTTCCAGTACCTGTCATATCCATGAAAGGATAAATTATTTTGAATTTCATAATTTCTTGTTCTAATTCTTGTCCTTTGCCTATGGATTCATTTTTATTTTAATCATTCCATACCCACAGAGGCACATTTCAATAATTCAACAGTCATAAACAATACTACAAAATAGAATTGTAATTGTACCAGATTGGTCAGTCCTTGTAATTGTGCTCTGTTTTCTAATCACATGCAATGTCACCATTCAGAAAGTTAATGTCATTGCATACAAATCATAATCACCATCACTATACATTTGACAGACTAGAAAGCAGAATTTTAGTCCAGGATTTATGCATGTCCAGACTGATGGTTATGGACAGTTAGGTACTGCAGTGTATGTAGTGCTAGACTAGAAGTCAGAAAGACCTAATTTCTGATCCAACCTCAGACACATCCTAGTTGTGTGACCTTGGACAAGCCATTTAACCTCTGCCTCAATTTCCACATCTGTAAAATGTGGATAAAAATAGGAAGGAATTCTTAGGGCTGTTGTGTGGATCAAATGAAATTATTGTATAGTACTTAGCAAGGTGTTAGGCACATAGTGATCCATAAATGATACTATATGAAAATTATCTTGCAGATTTTGTATGCTTCAAGATTTTATTCATCATTCGGTATTATCTTTCAATTTCACATACAGTGTTAAAAAAAGAAAAGCTTCATTGATTAGTAAAGGAGAGAGTACTTCTTGGGAGATAGAGGGCATATTGAAACAATTTCAAAGTACAGACTCTTCCATTCCTCACTCAAAGGGCATATCAGAGAGGGGAAAGAGAGTCAGAGAATCAGGGAGAGAGAGAGAGGAGAATAGAGCAGAGGGGAGGAGAGGAGAGGAGAGGAGAGGAGAGGAGAGGAGAGGAGAGGAGAGGAGAGGAGAGGAGAGGAGAGGAGAGGGGAGGGGAGGGGAGGAGAGGGGAGAGGAGAGGAGAGGAGAGGAGAGGGAGAGGGGAGGGGAGGGGAGGGGAGGGAGGGGAGGGGAGGGGAGGGAGAGGAGAGGAGAGGGGAGGGGAGGGGAGGGGAGAGGAGGGAGGGGAGGAGAGGAGAGGAGAGGGGAGAGGAGAGGAGAGGGGAGGGGAGGAGAGGGGAGGGGGAGGGGAGGGGGGAGGGGAGGGGAGAGGGTCAGAGAGAGACAGACATAGAAGTAGAGACACACACAGAGAGATAGACAGGAGATAGACAGGAAAATAGGGAGAGAGAAAAAAGGGAAATTTTCTGTCCTGGATAGAGTTAAAGGAAAATAGACTAAAATGTTTGTTATTAACAGATGTGGAAAAAAGGAAACGAATGAAACTCAAGTTGTTCACTCACTTTTTTTTTTCTTCCAAACTTCATTTAATTGGGGAAGTAGGTGGATTTTACTTACTGGACTTTCACACACATATTGTGATTTGCAGTATGTGGTAGAATCCAAAAACTAGAGTTAGTAATATAGACTCATACAGGATAAAACAAAACCTAAAAAGCATCTCCTATTCCTAAATCATATTGTTTTCTGAGCCATTAGACTTCAAATCAATACCAGTCAGAGTCATAAAAAAGTTGTTGACTACCTGGCTAGGTGCTATGTGTCTAATACATAATATAGCTGGGCATTAGGAGACTATAATTCTCTTTCTGGAGGTTTTTCTAGGTACTGCATTCTACTGGATGATAGCACAGAACAGCAGCTGATTCTAAGGAGGACCTGCAGCTAAATCGCAGGACAGATAAAAAAAGACAAAAAAATTAGTATGTATTAGCAGAAAAAAACTTATGGCTTTACAAGAGTAAAGTATAAATTATTCTGACCACCCATTTCCGAATTTGGATCACCTCTACACTAGAAGTGTCAAACTTATTTAATCAAGCAATCAACATGCTCAAGTCTGGCCAAAATCACATTAAAATGTAATTGTGAAATATTTACCAAAAATATACATACATTCATATATATATATATATATATATATATATATTATAATGTGTGTGTGTGTGTGTGTGTGTGTATGTGTGTGTGTGTGTGTGTGTGTATGTATATACCACATATAATAACAATATAAATAATTTTAATCTGTGGTATTCTAAGTCAGTCTGTAGACCACAGAGATTTGTTTCTATTTAAGTTTGACAACATTACTCTACACATATTCCTTGACCACTTTCCTCACTACATCATTTGAAAAAGTATTTTTTGTTTTAAGGAATATGTTGCCTCTCAATGACTGTCAATAGAAAAAAAAATTAGTGGCATCTCTGTGCGAAGATTATGAATCAATAAAAATCTTGGGATAGCTTTTCTAGGAATCCATATGTGAGAAGTCAGCCTTAATATAATATGAATACCAAAAAATAAAAAGAAACTGAGTCAATTACAATTTTTTGTCTATAACAAACAAAACTGCTCTTGGAATTACTCAAAAACTCATTTGCTAGACATTTTAAATTATTCCTGACCAATGGATATTTGATAAGTTATTCCCCTGTCTTCTGTGAGATTATAAATTCTGGTTCTCCTCCAACTTCTTTTGTTGTTATGTCTCTTCTTTCCTTCATTAAAAAAATAATAGTAATAATTGTAGGTATGGCCAGGTGGTGCAATGGACAAAGCACCAGCCCTGGAGCCACAAGCACCTGAGTCCATATTGAGCCTCGTAAACCCAACAATCACCCAGCCATGTGACATGCAAGCCACCCTATCCCCACTGCCCTGCAAAAACCAAAAAGAAGAAAAAAAAGACCCCAAATAAAATAAAATAGTAATAATAGTAGGGGTGGCTGGGTGGCAGACAGAGCATTGACCCTTGAGCCAGGAGGACCTGGGTCCGAATCCGGCCCCAGACACCCAAAGATCACCCTGCTATGTGGCCCCAGGCAGGCCACCCAGCCCCACTTGCCCTGCACCCTCCCCCAAATAATAATAACAAAAAATGTGCTTGAGTCTTTGTTCCAACACCAACAACTCTGTCATGGGTGGATCTCATTCTTTATGATAAGTCCATCACAAAAGTTACTTCCATATTTTGCCAACATTGCCATTGCTGATCGCAACTCCCTCCTTTCTTATTTCTCCACTAATATGTACTATATTTTCTCTCTCCTTTCACTCCGACTCTGCTGTAGGGTTACTGAGTGGCACAGCAGACAGATGCCTGGTCCTGGGGCCAAGAAGCCCTGAGCCCCCATACTACCTCTTAGGCCCAGAATCCACCTGGCCCTATTGTCCTGGGCAGGCCATCCAATCCCAGCCCCTTGCAAGATGTAAAAAAGAAAATGTGTTATATCTGACCACTTTCCCCCCATTGCCATCCTCTCCTCCTTTATTCACATCCCCACCCCTTCCCCCTGCTCACCCCTCCTTCTTACTCCAGATGTCTATACCCCATTGAGTATATTTACTGTTTCCTCTCCTAGCCATCTCTGATGAGAGCAAAGGTTCCCTCATGCCCCCTTGCCTCCCCTCTTCCATATCATTGCAATAGCCCATTGTAACAAAAAAAATCTTATTATGTGAAATATCTTGGACTATTCCCCTTCTCCTTTTTCTTTTTCCCATCCCATTTCCCTTTTTTTCCTATTGACTCCATTTTTACACCATATTTTATCTTCGAATTCAGCTATCTCCTGTGCTACATCTATAAAAGCTCCATCTACCTGCTCTATTAACTGAGATAGCTCATATGAATATTATCAGTATCAGTTTTCTATACATGCAGTTCATCCTCATTAAGTCCCTCATATTTCCCCCCTCTCCTCCAATCTCCATGCTTCACCTGAATCCTGTATCTGAAGATTAAGCCTTCTGTTCAGCTCTGGCCATTCCAACAGGAACATTTGAAATTCCCCTGGTTCACTGAAAGTCCATCTTTTTCCCTGGAAGAGGACATTCAGCCTTGCTGGGTAGTTCATTCTTGGCTGCATTCTAAGCTCTTTTGCCTCCCGGTATATTGTATTCCAAGCCCTACGAGCTTCCAATGTAGTTGCTGCTAAGTCCTGTGTGATCCTGACTGCAGCTCCACGATATTTGAACTGTGTCCTTCTGGCTGCCTGTAATATTTTCTCTTTGATTTGGGAGTTCTGGAACTTGGCTATAATATTCCTAGGGGTTGGTATTTTGGGATCTCTTTCTCTGGGGGATCGGTGGATTCTCTCCATTTCTATTTTTGCCCTCTGCTTCTAGAATATCAGGGCAATTTTCCTGTAGTAATTCTTTGAAAATGATGTCAAGGCTCTTTTCCTGATCATGACTTTCAGGTATTCCAATAATTTTTAAATTATCTTTCCTAAGTCTGTTTTCCATATCAGTTGTTTTTTTCAATGAGATATTTCACATTTTCTTCTAATTTTTCATTTTTTTGGTTTTGAAGTATTGATTCCTGATTTCTGGTAAATTCACCAATCTCCCTGAATTCTATTCTTTGTCTGAAGGATTTGTTGTCCTCAGAGAGTTTTCTTATCTCTTTCCATCTGGCCAATTTTGCTTTTTAAAAAGCATTCTTCTTCTCAATAACTTTTTGAACTGTTTTATCCATTTGACCTAAGCTGGTTTTTAGCATGCTATTTTCTTCAGCATTTTTTTGGATTTCCTTGACTAAGCTGCTGACTTCATTTTCATGTTTTTCCTGCATCTCTCTCCTTTCTTTTCCCAGTTTTTCTTCCAACTCCCTCATTTGTTTTTCAAAGTCTTTTTTGAGCTCTGTCATAGCCTGAGCCCAATTTCTGTTTTTCTTGGAGTCTTTAGATGCAGGAGCTTGTGCTTCCTCATCTTCAGACTGAGTATTTTGATCCTTCTTTGGCTCATTTGAAAAATATTTCTCAATGGTCTTCCTCTTGTTTCTTTACTTGCTCATTCTCCCAGCCTGGGTCTGGTTTTGGGGTGCTTCCTGAGCTTTTGGGACACTCCCACAAGGGTCTCAGTGTGTCAGGCTCTGTCCTCCCTCCTGTACTGTGAATGACCATAAGCTCCTCCCTCTCCCACGGGGCTGAGGTGGGGGGGCCCCTGCTGTTCTATGGAGGGGCCTAGACTGGGATCAGGATCTGAATGTGGTCAGAGCCCCAGAGTCCTTTTCCATGAGCAGAGGACAGAGCTCTGCAGTCTCTCTTCACTCCCCTCCCTCAGCTCAATGGGCTCATGCCCTGGGGGCTCCTGCTTATAGGCTCAACCTGCTTCTGTTTGCTGATCTGGGCTGGCAAAAGACCAAGCTGCTGGCTGTGTGCCCTGAGGGCTGGGCTCCACGTGCTTGCTCTGGCAGAGGTCCCCCACTGTTCCCCCACTTTGTGGCTGGTGCTCCCGGGGTGCAGCTCTGGAGACTCCCCCGCTGCTGTGAGCCATGGCTCCTAGTGCCCTGGGGCTGCCTCTGGGAGGCTGAAGTTCTTTGGCTCTGGGGTTCCACCCCTCTGGTGGGCCGCCCCTCCGACCCCGGGGAGCAGAGCCTTTCTGCTCTTTTCCAGGTTACCTTGAGTAGGAGAACTGCCTCACTGGGTGCCTTTGCGGGTTCTGTTTCTCGTAAGTTTAGTTAGAGTCCTTAGCTTATGAGTTTTTATCAGAGAGCTCCTAAGACTGGATCCCTTCATGTCGCCATCTTGCCTCTGCCCCTCACTGCTATTATTTAAATTATTTCTTATTTTACTCAGAATTCATCACCCTCTAAATGCTTTATACCTCAAACACTCAACAAGTTCAAAAGTCTGATTTTAAATTTTAATTGTTTCTTATATGCTGATAATTCCTTTATTTAAATTTTCATTCTTCTTTCAAGGTCTTATCATATTATACTCAGAATACCACAGAAAGACCTAAATGGTCTCCCAGACCTCAATCTCACCCCATTCAAAATTATCCTGTCAAAATTATTCTTCTAAAACTGGATCAATCAAGATGCTTTTTCTGCTCAATATTTTACAAAGGCTTCCTGTAGTTTAAAGGAGAAAGTTCAAATGCCTTATCTGGGCATATAAGACTCTCTCTGACATGGATTGATAATTTCAAGAATGTATACCCTCAATATTTGATTGGATAAATTCTTTACTTCTTTTTTAATTGATGTTTTACTTTTCCAAATACATGTTATGAAAGTTTATTTTAACATTTATCCTTATGCCTAAGTTTGTTTCTAAGTTACAAAATTTCCATCTACCCTCCCCTCCCACATCCCTCCCCTCAATGGCTAACAGATTAATATTGTATTTACACATTTCTGTTAAGCATGTTTACTGGTAGCCCATTTTCAGTGTGAGAAATTAGGAATAAGCTAAAGAAATACAAAAGAGATTTTTTTTTAAGTAAAAGTAGTGTTCCTCAGATTCTGAAGGATTTTTCTTTTGATTTGACTGTCATTCCTCTGGATGGGATAGTATTGTCTATATAACTGATCTAATAAGGTGGTTCTAGTCAATAGACTGCTGAGAGCAGATGTATCCAACAGGGTAGATCATCTCATAATGCTGTGGTTAAGGTATGTATTGTTCTCTTGGTTCTACTCCCTTGGCTCAGCAACAGATTCTGTAATTCCTTCCATGCTTAGAGTTTGACCATTTATAGATTTTTTTAAAAAGAAATAGTACTCCATAATATTCATGTACCACATCTTGTTTAACCATTCCCCAATTGATGGGCATCTCCTCAATTTCCAATTCTCTGCTAGTAGAAAAAGAACTTCTATTTTGGAATATCTGAACATTTGGAACTTTTTCCATTTTTTATGATTTCTTATGGGTATAGGCCTAGAACTGGAAACTGCTGAGTCAAAGTTTTATTGTTCTTTGGGCATGATTCCATATTGTTCTCTTGAATTGTAGCATCTGTTCACAATTCCACCAGCAATGCTTTATATCTCAATCCTCCTATAACCTGTCAAACATTGATCATTTTCCCCTTTTCTCATTTTGGGCAATCTGATAGGCATGAGGCGATATCTTATTTCTTTTAATTTGCAATTCGCTAATCAATAATGACTTGGACCATTTTTATATGGTTTATGTATAGCTTTAATTTCTTCTTTTGAAAACTGTCTATTCATATCCTTTGACTATTTATCAATTGGGGAATGACTTTCAGCCTTAAATATGTGATGCACTTCTCTCTATATTTTAGAAGTGAGAGCTTTATTAGAATTCTTAATTGTGAAGATTGTTTCACTATTTTCCACTTTCTTTTAATTTTGGCAGCATTGATTTTATTGGTTTAAAACCTTTTTAATATTAATATAGTCAAAATCATTCTACTTTGCAGTTTATAATGTTTTTCTATTTCTTGTTCAGTCATAAATGTGTCCCCTTTCCATAGAGCACACAGATAGGGTATTTCTTTGTCTTTTTATTTATCTGTGGTGTTGCCCTCTATATTTAAATCCTGTATCCATTTTGACCTTATTTTAGTATAAGGTGTGAAATGTGAGTCTATATCTAGTTTTTTCCATATTATTTTCCAGTTTTCTAATTTTTGTCAAATAGTGAGTTCTTATCCCAGAAACTGATGTCTTTGGGTTTGTCAAACCATAGATTTACTGGAGTAATTTACTGTGGTTTCTTTTGAACCTATCCTAATCCATTGATCCATTTATTACTCTATTTCTTAAGCAGAATCAGGAAGTTTGATGATTACTGCTTTATAGTATAGTTTTAGATGTGGTAGATTTAGGCCACCTTCCTTCACATTTTTTTTAGTTCCCTTGCTTTTCTGGATCTTTTGTTGTGCTCCAGATGAATTTTGTTACTAAAATTCTACATTTCTGCCAACTGATCTGCTTTCATTCCTTTGAAAATGTATCTTTTTATAGTTATATATGCTATTCTCCCAGATAAAATACCATACCCATCTTTCAAAGCCTAAATCAAATTTCATCCCTGCAAATTTTCATCCCTCGATGGCGGGTACCATGTCATATTTGCCTTTATATCCAGTTAGTACCTAGTACAGAACTTACAAATTCTCTATATATCAGATATCATTAAATAAAATCTCTAGAAAATGTGGGTTGATAGTCTCAATTGAAATCATGTTTCCTTCTAATAGTTAGAGAAGCTTAAATATTTGAAAATTTGGGGTTGAACTAATCACCACTGGAATTTAAAAATGCCTATGTGAAGAAAGATAGGAGCAACTAGCAGAATTCATAGAGTGCTAGACTTGGAGTCAGGAAAAACTCTTTTTCAGTTCTAATTCAGCACTTAACCTTTTTTGCTTCAGTTTTGTATCTGTAAAATGATTTGAAGAAGAAATGCCAAACCATTCCCATATCATTACCAGAAAACCCAAAAGGGGACTCCAAAAGAGATTATAAGGAATTGGACAAAACTGAAAAATGACTGAACAACATGTGCAGAAAGAATTGTTAACTATGAAACATAAATGCTATGATACATTATTTGACTAAAGTGGAAAATTTTCAATAACCTCTTTTGGTAATTTGCAGCTAGATGGCAAGTGGATAGAGCACTGGCCTTGAAGTCAGGAGGATGGGAGCTTGAATCCAGTCTTAGACATTTGACACTTAATATCTGGGCAAATCATTTAACTCTGATTACCTTGTATCCAGGGCCATCTGCTTTCATTGTGGTTCATATCTGGCCACTGAAACCCGATGACTTTGGAGAAGAAAGTGAGGTTAGTGACTTAGGCCAGCCCCCCTCATTCAAATCCTCCCTAATTTCATGTTCTTCTTTGAGAATGAAGACAAACATCAGCAAAGCTTTAATAGTCCTTTTTTCCCCAGTAACTCTCTTCATTCACGCCATTCAGCTTGTTTTCAATGTAAGGATGAAAGAAATTCTATGCTAATTTTCAGTCAATATTTTTATCATTTTCATCTCTTTTCTAATGGATGTAGTTTTTTTCTGGCAAACATATATAAATTTTACTCATGTTCATAGAATCATAGGTTCTAGAAATGGAAAATATTGTCCAACCTTTTCATTTTAAAGATGGGTATACTGAAGCCCAAACACTCAAATTATATAGATATATTAAATGACATTTGAGAATCTGAATCTAGGACTTCAAATAACTAATCCCAAACTCTTTCCACTGTGTTGAAGTGGTTCATAATTTGGACATTTTTAATTCTAACACATACTTCAACAATTTAAAAAGAGCTTAATGTCTAAAAGTGTATATTGTTCCTTATTTGGAGGTAATGTAAACATTTTTTCTTATTTTTTGGGCATTTTATTCCTATTGTGTTCTTGAGGCTTTTATTGGTCACATCAAGAAATCAGCAAGAAAACTTCACAGAAGGGAGAAGGATATTTCCCTTGTAATTATTTCTTAATGACCTCAATAAAGAAATATAGAAATAAATGAGTCATCTGAGTACATCTTCTTCAAATATGTGGACTAGATTTTGGATTCTTGTGGCAAGAAAGCATTTGGAGGTATTTAGTAGTGATGTACCTAAGATTGACTAAAATTGTTTCATGCAGATAAGGGTAGTTTGAAAAGAGATGAGGACATAGAAAGTTTTCTTTTTGATCATTTAGGAAACAATTTGTACACTTTATACATAAAGACAAATGTATAATATATACAGATAATATGTACATATTGTACATACAGACAAAAAGACACATACATACACAAATTCCCATGATCTTTGATAGTTGTGAACAGTCAGAAATAATATTAGAAATTTAATTATTAGGGGTAGTTATGTAATGCAGTGGATAGATCACTGGCCCTAGAGTCAGGAGGGCCTGAGTTCAAATTTGACCTCAGATACTTAATGATTGACTAGCTTTGTGTCCTTAGACAAGTCACTTAAACTATTGCCTTACCAAGCCCCCCCAAACAAAAAACAAAACAGAAACAAAAATTAAATATAACCATTGGTTAAGTGGATATATGTTTTGTTTAAATATATAAAGACACATGGCCCCAACTTGATATTGAAAATATCTGATTTTCTATACTGCTTACATACCTGCAAGGGTAAATGTTCTTTATTCCCTTGAGAAGAGCTGCAAGCAGTTCTTAACCGGGTGCTTGCCATATCTATAAAAAGGGTTATTACTATATCTGCTACATCTCTTATATTTATAAGTCAAGCAGTATAATACTTTTCGAGGGTGGGACAGCAAGAATACATGCCATTGTTTTAGATTGCTTTCAAGAAACTTTTAATAGGAAGCATAATTTCAATAGTTTGGCTTCATTCTACCGAATGTCAGTTATATAAAGAACCATCATAGCATTTAAATAAAACAAGAGTAAATAGTAGTTGGGGGAAATAATATAGATTTTTTTAGAACAAAAATTTGTAATCACAGGGAATTTATTTGCAGATAATGAGGATTAGAATAAGAACAAGAAGCATTTCAGCCAAGGAAAAAAGGAACAATTTCCCCAAGAGTAATCTGCTCTCAGTCAACTATAGATTTGCAAGGACTGGAAGTCAAGCTCCATGAGAGCAATCTTTTTGTATTCTACTTTTCTAAGGCTCCAGATGGGCCTAGATTCATTTAAAAGTTTACATGTCATTTGTAATTATGTTTCTTATATTCCTTTAGTGAAATGGCCTCCAAAATTTCCCTTCCATAGACAAGCGAATGTGTTCTTAAGGTCAGTAAGTGCTTCTGTTTCCCTCCACACAGGTAGCACCCAGAAAAAAAAGTACTGAGTTCTCCTGGAAAAAGTATCCAATGTGTTTGGTATATCAGTATATAGTTTTATTATGGATTAAAACAGCAATCAGAAACTTTGACTAAGAGACTGAAAGAAAATGTTGCCTATTTACTCCATTTAAGAACCATTTAAAAATCATAAAATAGATTGATAATACTGCAAATATGGAAACATACAATAATACACTCCCTGGGCTTGTCAAAAATCACATATAAGGAAAAGAAATTTCTAAATGTAAAGTATTGTCAAGGAATTGCTTAATAGTCAAAATGAAAGCTTACAGTTTTTAATAGTCACGGCTTATAAAGCACACATGCATACATATATACATACACACAATCATATATATATATATGTATATATATATATATATACATATATATATATATATATATATATGTAAGTATATCTTTGGTCTTATAATGCATTAAAGAAAATATAAAATGGAAAGAACACTATTTGAGGGCTCAAGAAATTTAATTCTCTTTCCAGTTCTGTCATTAGTTCTTTATATGACTTTCATGATAATGT